>NW_027207471.1:267500-349485 GCF_963455315.2 Globicephala melas | reverse complement strand
AACCCTTCCCCGAAGCCTGACCCTCAGCCGTCCCCTAATCCTAACCCGTACGCTGACACTAACCCGCGCCCTCACACGTACGCTCCCCCTAGAGCGTTGTCGTACCCTCACCTGGACCCTAAACCGTCCCCGTCCCCTAACCCTAACCCTAGCCCGAACCCTAACCCTAACCCTTCCCCGAAGCCTGACCCTCAGCCGTCCCCTAATCCTAACCCGTACGCTGACACTAACCCGCGCCCTCACACGTACGCTCCCCCTAGAGCGTTGTCGTACCCTCACCTGGACCCTAAACCGTCCCCGTCCCCTAACCCTAACCCTAGCCCGAAGCCTAACCCTAACCCTTCCCCGAAGCCTGACCCTCAGCCGTCCCCTAATCCTAACCCGTACGCTGACACTAACCCGCGCCCTCACACGTACGCTCCCCCTAGAGCGTTGTCGTACCCTCACCTGGACCCTAAACCGTCCCCGTCCCCTAACCCTAACCCTAGCCCGAACCCTAACCCTAACCCTTCCCCGAAGCCTGACCCTCAGCCGTCCCCGAATCCTAACCCGTACGCTGACACTAACCCGCGCCCTCACACGTACGCTCCCACTAGAGCGTTGTCGTACCCTCACCTGGACCCTAAACCGTCCCCGTCCCCTAACCCTAACCCTAGCCCGAACCCTAACCCTAACCCTTCCCCGAAGCCTGACCCTCAGCCGTCCCCTAATCCTAACCCGTACGCTGACACTAACCCGCGCCCTCACACGTACGCTCCCCCTGGAGCGTTGTCGTACCCTCACCTGGACCCTAAACCGTCCCCGTCCCCTAACCCTAACCCTAGCCCGAAGCCTAACCCTAACCCTTCCCCGAAGCCTGACCCTCAGCCGTCCCCTAATCCTAACCCGTACGCTGACACTAACCCGCGCCCTCACACGTACGCTCCCCGTAGAGCGTTGTCGTACCCTCACCTGGACCCTAAACCGTCCCCGTCCCCTAACCCTATCCCTAGCCCGAACCCTAACCCTAACCCTTCCCCGAAGCCTGACCCTCAGCCATCCCCTAATCCTAACCCGTACGCTGACACTAACCCGCGCCCTCACACGTACGCTCCCCCTAGAGCGTTGTCGTACCCTCACCTGGACCCTAAACCGTCCCCGTCCCCTAACCCTAACCCTAGCCCGAAGCCTAACCCTAACCCTTCCCCGAAGCCTGACCCTCAGCCGTCCCCTAATCCTAACCCGTACGCTGACACTAACCCGCGCCCTCACACGTACGCTCCCCCTAGAGCGTTGTCGTACCCTCACCTGGACCCTAAACCGTCCCCGTCCCCTAACCCTAACCCTAGCCCGAACCCTAACCCTAACCCTTCCCCGAAGCCTGACCCTCAGCCGTCCCCTAATCCTAACCCGTACGCTGACACTAACCCGCGCCCTCACACGTACGCTCCCCCTAGAGCGTTGTCGTACCCTCACCTGGACCCTAAACCGTCCCCGTCCCCTAACCCTAACCCTAGCCCGAAGCCTAACCCTAACCCTTCCCCGAAGCCTGACCCTCAGCCGTCCCCTAATCCTAACCCGTACGCTGACACTAACCCGCGCCCTCACACGTACGCTCCCCCTAGAGCGTTGTCGTACCCTCACCTGGACCCTAAACCGTCCCCGTCCCCTAACCCTAACCCTAGCCCGAAGCCTAACCCTAACCCTTCCCCGAAGCCTGACCCTCAGCCGTCCCCTAATCCTAACCCGTACGCTGACACTAACCCGCGCCCTCACACGTACGCTCCCCCTAGAGCGTTGTCGTACCCTCACCTGGACCCTAAACCGTCCCCGTCCCCTAACCCTAACCCTAGCCCGAACCCTAACCCTAACCCTTCCCCGAAGCCTGACCCTCAGCCGTCCCCTAATCCTAACCCGTACGCTGACACTAACCCGCGCCCTCACACGTACGCTCCCCCTAGAGCGTTGTCGTACCCTCACCTGGACCCTAAACCGTCCCCGTCCCCTAACCCTAACCCTAGCCCGAAGCCTAACCCTAACCCTTCCCCGAAGCCTGACCCTCAGCCGTCCCCTAATCCTAACCCGTACGCTGACACTAACCCGCGCCCTCACACGTACGCTCCCCCTAGAGCGTTGTCGTACCCTCACCTGGACCCTAAACCGTCCCCGTCCCCTAACCCTAACCCTAGCCCGAACCCTAACCCTAACCCTTCCCCGAAGCCTGACCCTCAGCCGTCCCCGAATCCTAACCCGTACGCTGACACTAACCCGCGCCCTCACACGTACGCTCCCACTAGAGCGTTGTCGTACCCTCACCTGGACCCTAAACCGTCCCCGTCCCCTAACCCTAACCCTAGCCCGAACCCTAACCCTAACCCTTCCCCTAAGCCTGACCCTCAGCCGTCCCCTAATCCTAAGCCGTACGCTGACACTAACCCGCGCCCTCACACGTACGCTCCCCCTAGAGCGTTGTCGTACCCTCACCTGGACCCTAAACCGTCCCCGTCCCCTAACCCTAACCCTAGCCCGAAGCCTAACCCTAACCCTTCCCCGAAGCCTGACCCTCAGCCGTCCCCTAATCCTAACCCGTACGCTGACACTAACCCGCACCCTCACACGTACGCTCCCCCTAGAGCGTTGTCGTACCCTCACCTGGACCCTAAACCGTCCCCGTCCCCTAACCCTAACCCTAGCCCGAACCCTAACCCTAACCCTTCCCCGAAGCCTGACCCTCAGCCGTCCCCTAATCCTAACCCGTACGCTGACACTAACCCGCGCCCTCACACGTACGCTCCCCCTAGAGCGTTGTCGTACCCTCACCTGGACGCTAAACCGTCCCCGTCCCCTAACCCTAACCCTAGCCCGAAGCCTAACCCTAACCCTTCCCCGAAGCCTGACCCTCAGCCGTCCCCTAATCCTAACCCGTACGCTGACACTAACCCGCGCCCTCACACGTACGCTCCCCCTAGAGCGTTGTCGTACCCTCACCTGGACCCTAAACCGTCCCCGTCCCCTAACCCTAACCCTAGCCCGAACCCTAACCCTAACCCTTCCCCGAAGCCTGACCCTCAGCCGTCCCCTAATCCTAACCCGTACGCTGACACTAACCCGCGCCCTCACACGTACGCTCCCCCTAGAGCGTTGTCGTACCCTCACCTGGACCCTAAACCGTCCCCGTCCCCTAACCCTAACCCTAGCCCGAAGCCTAACCCTAACCCTTCCCCGAAGCCTGACCCTCAGCCGTCCCCTAATCCTAACCCGTACGCTGACACTAACCCGCGCCCTCACACGTACGCTCCCCCTAGAGCGTTGTCGTACCCTCACCTGGACCCTAAACCGTCCCCGTCCCCTAACCCTAACCCTAGCCCGAACCCTAACCCTAACCCTTCCCCGAAGCCTGACCCTCAGCCGTCCCCTAATCCTAACCCGTACGCTGACACTAACCCGCGCCCTCACACGTACGCTCCCCCTGGAGCGTTGTCGTACCCTCACCTGGACCCTAAACCGTCCCCGTCCCCTAACCCTAACCCTAGCCCGAAGCCTAACCCTAACCCTTCCCCGAAGCCTGACCCTCAGCCGTCCCCTAATCCTAACCCGTACGCTGACACTAACCCGCGCCCTCACACGTACGCTCCCCGTAGAGCGTTGTCGTACCCTCACCTGGACCCTAAACCGTCCCCGTCCCCTAACCCTATCCCTAGCCCGAACCCTAACCCTAACCCTTCCCCGAAGCCTGACCCTCAGCCATCCCCTAATCCTAACCCGTACGCTGACACTAACCCGCGCCCTCACACGTACGCTCCCCCTAGAGCGTTGTCGTACCCTCACCTGGACCCTAAACCGTCCCCGTCCCCTAACCCTAACCCTAGCCCGAAGCCTAACCCTAACCCTTCCCCGAAGCCTGACCCTCAGCCGTCCCCTAATCCTAACCCGTACGCTGACACTAACCCGCGCCCTCACACGTACGCTCCCCCTAGAGCGTTGTCGTACCCTCACCTGGACCCTAAACCGTCCCCGTTCCCTAACCCTAACCCTAGCCCGAACCCTAACCCTAACCCTTCCCCGAAGCCTGACCCTCAGCCGTCCCCTAATCCTAACCCGTACGCTGACACTAACCCGCGCCCTCACACGTACGCTCCCCCTAGAGCGTTGTCGTACCCTCACCTGGACCCTAAACCGTCCCCGTCCCCTAACCCTAACCCTAGCCCGAAGCCTAACCCTAACCCTTCCCCGAAGCCTGACCCTCAGCCGTCCCCTAATCCTAACCCGTACGCTGACACTAACCCGCGCCCTCACACGTACGCTCCCCCTAGAGCGTTGTCGTACCCTCACCTGGACCCTAAACCGTCCCCGTCCCCTAACCCTAACCCTAGCCCGAACCCTAACCCTAACCCTTCCCCGAAGCCTGACCCTCAGCCGTCCCCTAATCCTAACCCGTACGCTGACACTAACCCGCGCCCTCACACGTACGCTCCCCCTAGAGCGTTGTCGTACCCTCACCTGGACCCTAAACCGTCCCCGTCCCCTAACCCTAACCCTAGCCCGAACCCTAACCCTAACCCTTCCCCGAAGCCTGACCCTCAGCCGTCCCCTAATCCTAACCCGTACGCTGACACTAACCCGCGGCCTCACACGTACGCTCCCCCTAGAGCGTTGTCGTACCCTCACCTGGACCCTAAACCGTCCCCGTCCCCAAACCCTAACCCTAGCCCGAAGCCTAACCCTAACCCTTCCCCGAAGCCTGACCCTCAGCCGTCCCCTAATCCTAACCCGTACGCTGACACTAACCCACGCCCTCACACGTACGCTCCCCCTAGAGCGTTGTCGTACCCTCACCTGGACCCTAAACCGTCCCCGTCCCCTAACCCTAACCCTAGCCCGAAGGCTAACCCTAACCCTTCCCCGAAGCCTGACCCTCAGCCGTCCCCTAATCCTAACCCGTACGCTGACACTAACCCGCGCCCTCACACGTACGCTCCCCCTAGAGCGTTGTCGTACCCTCACCTGGACCCTAAACCGTCCCCGTCCCCTAACCCTAACCCTAGCCCGAACCCTAACCCTAACCCTTCCCCGAAGCCTGACCCTCAGCCGTCCCAGAATCCTAACCCGTACGCTGACACTAACCCGCGCCCTCACACGTACGCTCCCCCTAGAGCGTTGTCGTACCCTCACCTGGACCCTAAACAGTCCCCGTCCCCTAACCCTAACCCTAGCCCGAACCCTAACCCTAACCCTTCCCCGAAGCCTGACCCTCAGCCGTCCCCTAATCCTAACCCGTACGCTGACACTAACCCGCGCCCTCACACGTACGCTCGCCCTAGAGCGTTGTCGTACCCTCACCTGGACCCTAAACCGTCCCCGTCCCCTAACCCTAACCCTAGCCCGAACCCTAACCCTAACCCTTCCCCGAAGCCTGACCCTCAGCCGTCCCCTAATCCTAACCCGTACGCTGACACTAACCCGCGCCCTCACACGTACGCTCCCCCTAGAGCGTTGTCGTACCCTCACCTGGACCCTAAACCGTCCCCGTCCCCTAACCCTAACCCTAGCCCGAACCCTAACCCTAACCCTTCCCCGAAGCCTGACCCTCAGCCGTCCCCTAATCCTAACCCGTACGCTGACACTAACCCGCGGCCTCACACGTACGCTCCCCCTAGAGCGTTGTCGTACCCTCACCTGGACCCTAAACCGTCCCCGTCCCCTAACCCTAACCCTAGCCCGAAACCTAACCCTAACCCTTCCCCGAAGCCTGACCCTCAGCCGTCCCCTAATCCTAACCCGTACGCTGACACTAACCCGCGCCCTCACACGTACGCTCCCCCTAGAGCGTTGTCGTACCCTCACCTGGACCCTAAACCGTCCCCGTCCCCTAACCCTAACCCTAGCCCGAACCCTAACCCTAACCCTTCCCCGAAGCCTGACCCTCAGCCGTCCCCTAATCCTAACCCGTACGCTGACACTAACCCGCGCCCTCACACGTACGCTCCCCCTAGAGCGTTGTCGTACCCTCACCTGGACCCTAAACCGTCCCCGTCCCCTAACCCTAACCCTAGCCCGAACCCTAACCCTAACACTTCCCCGAAGCCTGACCCTCAGCCGTCCCCTAATCCTAACCCGTACGCTGACACTAACCCGCGCCCTCACACGTACGCTCCCCCTAGAGCGTTGTCGTACCCTCACCTGGACCCTAAACCGTCCCCGTCCCCTAACCCTAACCCTAGCCCGAAGCCTAACCCTAACCCTTCCCCGAAGCCTGACCCTCAGCCGTCCCCTAATCCTAACCCGTACGCTGACACTAACCCGCGCCCTCACACGTACGCTCCCCCTAGAGCGTTGTCGTACCCTCACCTGGACCCTAAACCGTCCCCGTCCCCTAACCCTAACCCTAGCCCGAACCCTAACCCTAACCCTTCCCCGAAGCCTGACCCTCAGCCGTCCCCTAATCCTAACCCGTACGCTGACACTAACCCGCGCCCTCACACGTACGCTCCCCCTGGAGCGTTGTCGTACCCTCACCTGGACCCTAAACCGTCCCCGTCCCCTAACCCTAACCCTAGCCCGAACCCTAACCCTAACCCTTCCCCGAAGCCTGACCCTCAGCCGTCCCCTAATCCTAACCCGTACGCTGACACTAACCCGCGCCCTCACACGTACGCTCCCCCTAGAGCGTTGTCGTACCCTCACCTGGACCCTAAACCGTCCCCGTCCCCTAACCCTAACCCTAGCCCGAACCCTAACCCTAACCCTTCCCCGAAGCCTGACCCTCAGCCGTCCCCTAATCCTAACCCGTACGCTGACACTAACCCGCGCCCTCACACGTACGCTCCCCCTAGAGCGTTGTCGTACCCTCACCTGGACCCTAAACCGTCCCCGTCCCCTAACCCTAACCCTAGCCCGAACCCTAACCCTAACCCTTCCCCGAAGCCTGACCCTCAGCCGTCCCCTAATCCTAACCCGTACGCTGACACTAACCTGCGCCCTCACACGTACGCTCCCCCTAGAGCGTTGTCGTACCCTCACCTGGACCCTAAACCGTCCCCGTCCCCTAACCCTAACCCTAGCCCGAAGCCTAACCCTAACCCTTCCCCGAAGCCTGACCCTCAGCCGTCCCCTAATCCTAACCCGTACGCTGACACTAACCCGCGCCCTCACACGTACGCTCCCCCTAGAGCGTTGTCGTACCCTCACCTGGACCCTAAACCGTCCCCGTCCCCTAACCCTAACCCTAGCCCGAACCCTAACCCTAACCCTTCCCCGAAGCCTGACCCTCAGCCGTCCCCTAATCCTAACCCGTACGCTGACACTAACCCGCGGCCTCACACGTACGCTCCCCCTAGAGCGTTGTCGTACCCTCACCTGGACCCTAAACCGTCCCCGTCCCCTAACCCTAACCCTAGCCCGAAACCTAACCCTAACCCTTCCCCGAAGCCTGACCCTCAGCCGTCCCCTAATCCTAACCCGTACGCTGACACTAACCCGCGCCCTCACACGTACGCTCCCCCTAGAGCGTTGTCGTACCCTCACCTGGACCCTAAACCGTCCCCGTCCCCTAACCCTAACCCTAGCCCGAAGCCTAACCCTAACCCTTCCCCGAAGCCTGACCCTCAGCCGTCCCATAATCCTAACCCGTACGCTGACACTAACCCGCGCCCTCACACGTACGCTCCCCCTAGAGCGTTGTCGTACCCTCACCTGGACCCTAAACCGTCCCCGTCCCCTAACCCTAACCCTAGCCCGAACCCTAACCCTAACCCTTCCCCGAAGCCTGACCCTCAGCCGTCCCCTAATCCTAACCCGTACGCTGACACTAACCCGCGCCCTCACACGTACGCTCCCCCTAGAGCGTTGTCGTACCCTCACCTGGACCCTAAACCGTCCCCGTCCCCTAACCCTAACCCTAGCCCGAAGCCTAACCCTAACCCTTCCCCGAAGCCTGACCCTCAGCCGTCCCCTAATCCTAACCCGTACGCTGACACTAACCCGCGCCCTCACACGTACGCTCCCCCTAGAGCGTTGTCGTACCCTCACCTGGACCCTAAACCGTCCCCGTCCCCTAACCCTAACCCTAGCCCGAACCCTAACCCTAACCCTTCCCCGAAGCCTGACCCTCAGCCGTCCCCTAATCCTAACCCGTACGCTGACACTAACCCGCGCCCTCACACGTACGCTCCCCCTGGAGCGTTGTCGTACCCTCACCTGGACCCTAAACCGTCCCCGTCCCCTAACCCTAACCCTAGCCCGAACCCTAACCCTAACCCTTCCCCGAAGCCTGACCCTCAGCCGTCCCATAATCCTAACCCGTACGCTGACACTAACCCGCGCCCTCACACGTACGCTCCCCCTAGAGCGTTGTCGTACCCTCACCTGGACCCTAAACCGTCCCCGTCCCCTAACCCTAACCCTAGCCCGAACCCTAACCCTAACCCTTCCCCGAAGCCTGACCCTCAGCCATCCCCTAATCCTAACCCGTACGCTGACACTAACCCGCGCCCTCACACGTACGCTCCCCCTAGAGCGTTGTCGTACCCTCACCTGGACCCTAAACCGTCCCCGTCCCCTAACCCTAACCCTAGCCGGAAGCCTAACCCTAACCCTTCCCCGAAGCCTGACCCTCAGCCGTCCCCTAATCCTAACCCGTACGCTGACACTAACCCGCGCCCTCACACGTACGCTCCCCCTAGAGCGTTGTCGTACCCTCACCTGGACCCTAAACCGTCCCCGTTCCCTAACCCTAACCCTAGCCCGAACCCTAACCCTAACCCTTCCCCGAAGCCTGACCCTCAGCCGTCCCCTAATCCTAACCCGTACGCTGACACTAACCCGCGCCCTCACACGTACGCTCCCCCTAGAGCGTTGTCGTACCCTCACCTGGACCCTAAACCGTCCCCGTCCCCTAACCCTAACCCTAGCCCGAAGCCTAACCCTAACCCTTCCCCGAAGCCTGACCCTCAGCCGTCAACTAATCCTAACCCGTACGCTGACACTAACCCGCGCCCTCACACGTACGCTCCCCCTAGAGCGTTGTCGTACCCTCACCTGGACCCTAAACCGTCCCCGTCCCCTAACCCTAACCCTAGCCCGAAGCCTAACCCTAACCCTTCCCCGAAGCCTGACCCTCAGCCGTCCCCTAATCCTAACCCGTACGCTGACACTAACCCGCGCCCTCACACGTACGCTCCCCCTAGAGCGTTGTCGTACCCTCACCTGGACCCTAAACCGTCCCCGTCCCCTAACCCTAACCCGAGCCCGAACCCTAACCCTAACCCTTCCCCGAAGCCTGACCCTCAGCCGTCCCCGAATCCTAACCCGTACGCTGACACTAACCCGCGCCCTCACACGTACGCTCCCACTAGAGCGTTGTCGTACCCTCACCTGGACCCTAAACCGTCCCCGTCCCCTAACCCTAACCCTAGCCCGAACCCTAACCCTAACCCTTCCCCGAAGCCTGACCCTCAGCCGTCCCCTAATCCTAAGCCGTACGCTGACACTAACCCGCGCCCTCACACGTACGCTCCCCCTAGAGCGTTGTCGTACCCTCACCTGGACCCTAAACCGTCCCCGTCCCCTAACCCTAACCCTAGCCCGAAGCCTAACCCTAACCCTTCCCCGAAGCCTGACCCTCAGCCGTCCCCTAATCCTAACCCGTACGCTGACACTAACCCGCACCCTCACACGTACGCTCCCCCTAGAGCGTTGTCGTACCCTCACCTGGACCCTAAACCGTCCCCGTCCCCTAACCCTAACCCTAGCCCGAACCCTAACCCTAACCCTTCCCCGAAGCCTGACCCTCAGCCGTCCCCTAATCCTAACCCGTACGCTGACACTAACCCGCGCCCTCACACGTACGCTCCCCCTAGAGCGTTGTCGTACCCTCACCTGGACGCTAAACCGTCCCCGTCCCCTAACCCTAACCCTAGCCCGAACCCTAACCCTAACCCTTCCCCGAAGCCTGACCCTCAGCCGTCCCCTAATCCTAACCCGTACGCTGACACTAACCCGCGCCCTCACACGTACGCTCCCCCTAGAGCGTTGTCGTACCCTCACCTGGACCCTAAACCGTCCCCGTCCCCTAACCCTAACCCTAGCCCGAACCCTAACCCTAACCCTTCCCCGAAGCCTGACCCTCAGCCGTCCCCTAATCCTAACCCGTACGCTGACACTAACCCGCGCCCTCACACGTACGCTCCCCCTAGAGCGTTGTCGTACCCTCACCTGGACCCTAAACCGTCCCCGTCCCCTAACCCTAACCCTAGCCCGAAGCCTAACCCTAACCCTTCCCCGAAGCCTGACCCTCAGCCGTCCCCTAATCCTAACCCGTACGCTGACACTAACCCGTGCCCTCACACGTACGCTCCCCCTAGAGCGTTGTCGTACCCTTACCTGGACCCTAAACCGTCCCCGTCCCCTAACCCTAACCCTAGCCCGAACCCTAACCCTAACCCTTCCCCGAAGCCTGACCCTCAGCCGTCCCCTAATCCTAACCCGTACGCTGACACTAACCCGCGCCCTCACACGTACGCTCCCCCTAGAGCGTTGTCGTACCCTCACCTGGACCCTAAACCGTCCCCGTCCCCTAACCCTAACCCTAGCCCGAACCCTAACCCTAACCCTTCCCCGAAGCCTGACCCTCAGCCGTCCCCTAATCCTAACCCGTACGCTGACACTAACCCATGGCCTCACACGTACGCTCCCCCTAGAGCGTTGTCGTACCCTCACCTGGACCCTAAACCGTCCCCGTCCCCTAACCCTAACCCTAGCCCGAAGCCTAACCCTAACCCTTCCCCGAAGCCTGACCCTCAGCCGTCCCCTAATCCTAACCCGTACGCTGACACTAACCCACGCCCTCACACGTACGCTCCCCCTAGAGCGTTGTCGTACCCTCACCTGGACCCTAAACCGTCCCCGTCCCCTAACCCTAACCCTAGCCCGAAGGCTAACCCTAACCCTTCCCCGAAGCCTGACCCTCAGCCGTCCCCTAATCCTAACCCGTACGCTGACACTAACCCGCGCCCTCACACGTACGCTCCCCCTAGAGCGTTGTCGTACCCTCACCTGGACCCTAAACCGTCCCCGTCCCCTAACCCTAACCCTAGCCCGAACCCTAACCCTAACCCTTCCCCGAAGCCTGACCCTCAGCCGTCCCCGAATCCTAACCCGTACGCTGACACTAACCCGCGCCCTCACACGTACGCTCCCCCTAGAGCGTTGTCGTACCCTCACCTGGACCCTAAACCGTCCCCGTCCCCTAACCCTAACCCTAGCCCGAACCCTAACCCTAACCCTTCCCCGAAGCCTGACCCTCAGCCGTCCCCTAATCCTAACCCGTACGCTGACACTAACCCACGCCCTCACACGTACACTCCCCCTAGAGCGTTGTCGTACCCTCACCTGGACCCTAAACCGTCCCCGTCCCCTAACCCTAACCCTAGCCCGAAGCCTAACCCTAACCCTTCCCCGAAGCCTGACCCTCAGCCGTCCCCTAATCCTAACCCGTACGCTGACACTAACCCGCGCCCTCACACGTACGCTCCCCCTAGAGCGTTGTCGTATCCTCACCTGGACCCTAAACCGTCCCCGTCCCCTAACCCTAACCCTAGCCCGAAGCCTAACCCTAACCCTTCCCCGAAGCCTGACCCTCAGCCGTCCCCTAATCCTAACCCGTACGCTGACACTAACCCGCGCCCTCACACGTACGCTCCCCCTAGAGCGTTGTCGTACCCTCACCTGGACCCTAAACCGTCCCCGTCCCCTAACCCTAACCCTAGCCCTAACCCTAACCCTAACACTTCCCCGAAGCCTGACCCTCAGCCTTCCCCTAATCCTAACCCGTACGCTGACACTAACCCGCGCCCTCACACGTACGCTCCCCCTAGAGCGTTGTCGTACCCTCACCTGGACCCTAAACCGTCCCCGTCCCCTAACCCTAACCCTAGCCCGAACCCTAACCCTAACCCTTCCCCGAAGCCTGACCCTCAGCCGTCCCCTAATCCTAACCCGTACGCTGACACTAACCCGCGCCCTCACACGTACGCTCCCCCTAGAGCGTTGTCGTACCCTCACCTGGACCCTAAACCGTCCCCGTCCCCTAACCCTAACCCTAGCCCGAAGCCTAACCCTAACCCTTCCCCGAAGCCTGACCCTCAGCCGTCCCCTAATCCTAACCCGTACGCTGACACTAACCCGCGCCCTCACACGTACGCTCCCCCTAGAGCGTTGTCGTACCCTCACCTGGACCCTAAACCGTCCCCGTCCCCTAACCCTAACCCTAGCCCGAAGCCTAACCCTAACCCTTCCCCGAAGCCTGACCCTCAGCCGTCCCCTAATCCTAACCCGTACGCTGACACTAACCCGCGCCCTCACACGTACGCTCCCCCTAGAGCGTTGTCGTACCCTCACCTGGACCCTAAACCGTCCCCGTCCCCTAACCCTAACCCTAGCCCGAACCCTAACCCTAACCCTTCCCCGAAGCCTGACCCTCAGCCGTCCCCGAATCCTAACCCGTACGCTGACACTAACCCGCGCCCTCACACGTACGCTCCCCCTAGAGCGTTGTCGTACCCTCACCTGGACCCTAAACCGTCCCCGTCCCCTAACCCTAACCCTAGCCCGAACCCTAACCCTAAACCTTCCCCGAAGCCTGACCCTCAGCCGTCCCCTAATCCTAAACCGTACGCTGACACTAACCCGCGCCCTCACACGTACGCTCCCCCTAGAGCGTTGTCGTACCCTCACCTGGACCCTAAACCGTCCCCGTCCCCTAACCCTAACCCTAGCCCGAAGCCTAACCCTAACCCTTCCCCGAACCCTGACCCTCAGCCGTCCCCGAATCCTAACCCGTACGCTGACACTAACCCGCGCCCTCACACGTACGCTCCCCCTAGAGCGTTGTCGTACCCTCACCTGGACCCTAAACCGTCCCCGTCCCCTAACCCTAACCCTAGCCCGAACCCTAACCCTAACCCTTCCCCGAAGCCTGACCCTCAGCCGTCCCCTAATCCTAAACCGTACGCTGACACTAACCCGCGCCCTCACACGTACGCTCCCCCTAGAGCGTTGTCGTACCCTCACCTGGACCCTAAACCGTCCCCGTCCCCTAACCCTAACCCTAGCCCGAAGCCTAACCCTAACCCTTCCCCGAACCCTGACCCTCAGCCGTCCCCTAATCCTAACCCGTACGCTGACACTAACCCGCACCCTCACACGTACGCTCCCCCTAGAGCGTTGTCGTACCCTCACCTGGACCCTAAACCGTCCCCGTCCCCTAACCCTAACCCTAGCCCGAACCCTAACCCTAACCCTTCCCCGAAGCCTGACCCTCAGCCGTCCCCTAATCCTAACCCGTACGCTGACACTAACCCGCGCCCTCACACGTACGCTCCCCCTAGAGCGTTGTCGTACCCTCACCTGGACGCTAAACCGTCCCCGTCCCCTAACCCTAACCCTAGCCCGAAGCCTAACCCTAACCCTTCCCCGAAGCCTGACCCTCAGCCGTCCCCTAATCCTAACCCGTACGCTGACACTAACCCGCGCCCTCACAGGTACGCTCCCCCTAGAGCGTTGTCGTACCCTCACCTGGACCCTAAACCGTCCCCGTACCCTAAGCCTAACCCTAGCCCGAACCCTAACCCTAACCCTTCCCCGAAGCCTGACCCTCAGCCGTCCCCTAATCCTAACCCGTACGCTGACACTAACCCGCGCCCTCACACGTACGCTCCCCCTAGAGCGTTGTCGTACCCTCACCTGGACCCTAAACCGTCCCCGTCCCCTAACCCAAACCTTAGCCCGAAGCCTAACCCTAACCCTTCCCCGAAGCCTGACCCTCAGCCGTCCCCTAATCCTAACCCGTACGCTGACACTAACCCGCGCCCTCACACGTACGCTCCCCCTAGAGCGTTGTCGTACCCTCACCTGGACCCTAAACCGTCCCCGTCCCCTAACCCAAACCTTAGCCCGAAGCCTAACCCTAACCCTTCCCCGAAGCCTGACCCTCAGCCGTCCCCTAATCCTAACCCGTACGCTGACACTAACCCGCGCCCTCACACGTACGCTCCCCCTAGAGCGTTGTCGTACCCTCACCTGGACCCTAAACCGTCCCCGTCCCCTAACCCTAACCCTAGCCCGAACCCTAACCCTAACCCTTCCCCGAAGCCTGACCCTCAGCCGTCCCCTAATCCTAACCCGTACGCTGACACTAACTCGCGCCCTCACACGTACGCTCCCCCTAGAGCGTTGTCGTACCCTCACCTGGACCCTAAACCGTCCCCGTCCCCTAACCCTAACCCTAGCCCGAACCCTAACACTAACCCTTCCCCGAAGCCTGACCCTCAGCCGTCCCCTAATCCTAACCCGTACGCTGACACTAACCCGCGCCCTCACACGTACGCTCCCCCTAGAGCGTTGTCGTACCCTCACCTGGACCCTAAACCGTCCCCGTCCCCTAACCCTAACCCTAGCCCGAACCCTAACCCTAACCCTTCCCCGAAGCCTGACCCTCAGCCGTCCCCTAATCCTAACCCGTACGCTGACACTAACCCGCGCCCTCACACGTACGCTCCCCCTAGAGCGTTGTCGTACCCTCACCTGGACCCTAAACCGTCCCCGTCCCCTAACCCTAACCCAGCCCGAACCCTAACCCTAACCCGTCCCCGAAGCCTGACCCTCAGCCGTCCCCTAATCCTAACCCGTACGCTGACACTAACCCGCGGCCTCACACGTACGCTCCCCCTAGAGCGTTGTCGTACCCTCACCTGGACCCTAAACCGTCCCCGTCCCCTAACCCTAACCCTAGCCCGAACCCTAACCCTAACCCTTCCCCGAAGCCTGACCCTCAGCCGTCCCCTAATCCTAACCCGTACGCTGACACTAACCCGCGCCCTCACACGTACGCTCCCCCTAGAGCGTTGTCGTACCCTCACCTGGACCCTAAACCGTCCCCGTCCCCTAACCCTAACCCTAGCCCGAAGCCTAACCCTAACCCTTCCCCGAAGCCTGACCCTCAGCCGTCCCCTAATCCTAACCCGTACGCTGACACTAACCCGCGCCCTCATACGTACACTCCCCCTAGAGCGTTGTCGTACCCTCACCTGGACCCTAAACCGTCCCCGTCCGCTAACCCTAACCCAAGCCCGAACCCTAACCCTAACCCTTCCCCGAAGCCTGACCCTCAGCCGTCCCCTAATCCTAACCCGTACGCTGACACTAACCCGCGCCCTCACACGTACGCTCCCCCTAGAGCGTTGTCGTACCCTCACCTGGACCCTAAACCGTCCCCGTCCCCTAACCCTAACCCTAGCCCGAACCCTAACCCTAACCCTTCCCCGAAGCCTGACCCTCAGCCGTCCCCTAATCCTAACCCGTACGGTGACACTAACCCGCGCCCTCACACGTACGCTCCCCCTAGAGCGTTGTCGTACCCTCACCTGGACCCTAAACCGTCCCCGTCCCCTAACCCTAACCCTAGCCCGAACCCTAACCCTAACCCTTCCCCGAAGCCTGACCCTCAGCCGTCCCGTAATCCTAACCCGTACGCTGACACTAACCCGCGGCCTCACACGTACGCTCCCCCTAGAGCGTTGTCGTACCCTCACCTGGACCCTAAACCGTCCCCGTCCCCGTCCCCTAACCCTAGCCCGAACCCTAACCCTAACCCTTCCCCGAAGCCTGACCCTCAGCCGTCCACTAATACTAACCCGTACGCTGACACTAACCCGCGCCCTCACACGTACGCTCCCCCTAGAGCGTTGTCGTACCCTCACCTGGACCCTAAACCGTCCCCGTCCCCTAACCCTAGCCCGAACCCTAACCCTAACCCTTCCCCGAAGCCTGACCCTCAGCCGTCCCCTAATCCTAACCCGTACGCTGACACTAACCCGCGCCCTCACACGTACGCTCCCCCTAGAGCGTTGTCGTACCCTCACCTGGACCCTAAACCGTCCCCGTCCCCTAACCCTAACCCTAGCCCGAACCCTAACCCTAACCCTTCCCCGAAGCCTGACCCTCAGCCGTCCCCTAATCCTAACCCGTACGCTGACACTAACCCGCGCCCTCACACGTACGCTCCCCCTAGAGCGTTGTCGTACCCTCACCTGGACCCTAAACCGTCCCCGTCCCCTAACCCTAACCCTAGCCCGAAGCCTAACCCTAACCCTTCCCCGAAGCCTGACCCTCAGCCGTCCCCTAATCCTAACCCGTACGCTGACACTAACCCGCGCCCTCACACGTACGCTCCCCCTAGAGCGTTGTCGTACCCTCACCTGGACCCTAAACCGTCCCCGTCCCCTAACCCTAACCCTAGCCCGAACCCTAACCCTAACCCTTCCCCGAAGCCTGACCCTCAGCCGTCCCCGAATCCTAACCCGTACGCTGACACTAACCCGCGCCCTCACACGTACGCTCCCCCTAGAGCGTTGTCGTACCCTCACCTGGACCCTAAACCGTCCCCGTCCCCTAACCCTAACCCTAGCCCGAACCCTAACCCTAAACCTTCCCCGAAGCCTGACCCTCAGCCGTCCCCTAATCCTAAACCGTACGCTGACACTAACCCGCGCCCTCACACGTACGCTCCCCCTAGAGCGTTGTCGTACCCTCACCTGGACCCTAAACCGTCCCCGTCCCCTAACCCTAACCCTAGCCCGAAGCCTAACCCTAACCCTTCCCCGAACCCTGACCCTCAGCCGTCCCCTAATCCTAACCCGTACGCTGACACTAACCCGCACCCTCACACGTACGCTCCCCCTAGAGCGTTGTCGTACCCTCACCTGGACCCTAAACCGTCCCCGTCCCCTAACCCTAACCCTAGCCCGAACCCTAACCCTAACCCTTCCCCGAAGCCTGACCCTCAGCCGTCCCCTAATCCTAACCCGTACGCTGACACTAACCCGCGCCCTCACACGTACGCTCCCCCTAGAGCGTTGTCGTACCCTCACCTGGACGCTAAACCGTCCCCGTCCCCTAACCCTAACCCTAGCCCGAAGCCTAACCCTAACCCTTCCCCGAAGCCTGACCCTCAGCCGTCCCCTAATCCTAACCCGTACGCTGACACTAACCCGCGCCCTCACAGGTACGCTCCCCCTAGAGCGTTGTCGTACCCTCACCTGGACCCTAAACCGTCCCCGTACCCTAAGCCTAACCCTAGCCCGAACCCTAACCCTAACCCTTCCCCGAAGCCTGACCCTCAGCCGTCCCCTAATCCTAACCCGTACGCTGACACTAACCCGCGCCCTCACACGTACGCTCCCCCTAGAGCGTTGTCGTACCCTCACCTGGACCCTAAACCGTCCCCGTCCCCTAACCCAAACCTTAGCCCGAAGCCTAACCCTAACCCTTCCCCGAAGCCTGACCCTCAGCCGTCCCCTAATCCTAACCCGTACGCTGACACTAACCCGCGCCCTCACACGTACGCTCCCCCTAGAGCGTTGTCGTACCCTCACCTGGACCCTAAACCGTCCCCGTCCCCTAACCCAAACCTTAGCCCGAAGCCTAACCCTAACCCTTCCCCGAAGCCTGACCCTCAGCCGTCCCCTAATCCTAACCCGTACGCTGACACTAACCCGCGCCCTCACACGTACGCTCCCCCTAGAGCGTTGTCGTACCCTCACCTGGACCCTAAACCGTCCCCGTCCCCTAACCCTAACCCTAGCCCGAACCCTAACCCTAACCCTTCCCCGAAGCCTGACCCTCAGCCGTCCCCTAATCCTAACCCGTACGCTGACACTAACTCGCGCCCTCACACGTACGCTCCCCCTAGAGCGTTGTCGTACCCTCACCTGGACCCTAAACCGTCCCCGTCCCCTAACCCTAACCCTAGCCCGAACCCTAACACTAACCCTTCCCCGAAGCCTGACCCTCAGCCGTCCCCTAATCCTAACCCGTACGCTGACACTAACCCGCGCCCTCACACGTACGCTCCCCCTAGAGCGTTGTCGTACCCTCACCTGGACCCTAAACCGTCCCCGTCCCCTAACCCTAACCCTAGCCCGAACCCTAACCCTAACCCTTCCCCGAAGCCTGACCCTCAGCCGTCCCCTAATCCTAACCCGTACGCTGACACTAACCCGCGCCCTCACACGTACGCTCCCCCTAGAGCGTTGTCGTACCCTCACCTGGACCCTAAACCGTCCCCGTCCCCTAACCCTAACCCTAGCCCGAAGCCTAACCCTAACCCTTCCCCGAAGCCTGACCCTCAGCCGTCCCCTAATCCTAACCCGTACGCTGACACTAACCCGCGCCCTCATACGTACACTCCCCCTAGAGCGTTGTCGTACCCTCACCTGGACCCTAAACCGTCCCCGTCCGCTAACCCTAACCCAAGCCCGAACCCTAACCCTAACCCTTCCCCGAAGCCTGACCCTCAGCCGTCCCCTAATCCTAACCCGTACGCTGACACTAACCCGCGCCCTCACACGTACGCTCCCCCTAGAGCGTTGTCGTACCCTCACCTGGACCCTAAACCGTCCCCGTCCCCTAACCCTAACCCTAGCCCGAACCCTAACCCTAACCCTTCCCCGAAGCCTGACCCTCAGCCGTCCCCTAATCCTAACCCGTACGGTGACACTAACCCGCGCCCTCACACGTACGCTCCCCCTAGAGCGTTGTCGTACCCTCACCTGGACCCTAAACCGTCCCCGTCCCCTAACCCTAACCCTAGCCCGAACCCTAACCCTAACCCTTCCCCGAAGCCTGACCCTCAGCCGTCCCGTAATCCTAACCCGTACGCTGACACTAACCCGCGGCCTCACACGTACGCTCCCCCTAGAGCGTTGTCGTACCCTCACCTGGACCCTAAACCGTCCCCGTCCCCGTCCCCTAACCCTAGCCCGAACCCTAACCCTAACCCTTCCCCGAAGCCTGACCCTCAGCCGTCCACTAATCCTAACCCGTACGCTGACACTAACCCGCGCCCTCACACGTACGCTCCCCCTAGAGCGTTGTCGTACCCTCACCTGGACCCTAAACCGTCCCCGTCCCCTAACCCTAGCCCGAACCCTAACCCTAACCCTTCCCCGAAGCCTGACCCTCAGCCGTCCCCTAATCCTAACCCGTACGCTGACACTAACCCGCGCCCTCACACGTACGCTCCCCCTAGAGCGTTGTCGTACCCTCACCTGGACCCTAAACCGTCCCCGTCCCCTAACGCTAACCCTAGCCCGAACCCTAACCCTAACCCTTCCCCGAAGCCTGACCCTCAGCCGTCCCCTAATCCTAACCCGTACGCTGACACTAACCCGCGCCCTCACACATTCGCTCCCCCTAGAGCGTTGTCGTACCCTCACCTGGACCCTAAACCGTCCCCGTCCCCTAACCCTAACCCTAGCCGGAACCCTAACCCTAACCCTTCCCCGAAGCCTGACCCTCAGCCGTCCCCTAATCCTAACCCGTACGCTGACACTAACCCGCGCCCTCACACGTACGCTCCCCCTAGAGCGTTGTCGTACCCTCACCTGGACCCTAAACCGTCCCCGTCCGCTAACCCTAACCCTAGCCCGAAGCCTAACCCTAACCCTTCCCCGAAGCCTGACCCTCAGCCGTCCCCTAATCCTAACCCGTACGCTGACACTAACCCGCGCCCTCACAGGTACGCTCCCCCTAGAGCGTTGTCGTACCCTCACCTGGACCCTAAACCGTCCCCGTCCCCTAACCCTAACCCTAGCCCGAACCCTAACCCTAACCCTTCCCCGAAGCCTGACCCTCAGCCGTCCCCTAATCCTAACCCGTACGCTGACACTAACCCGCGGCCTCACACGTACGCTCCCCCTAGAGCGTTGTCGTACCCTCACCTGGACCCTAAACCGTCCCCGTCCCCTAACCCAAACCCTAGCCCGAACCCTAACCCTAACCCTTCCCCGAAGCCTGACCCTCAGCCGTGCCCTAATCCTAACCCGTACGCTGACACTAACCCGCGGCCTCACACGTACGCTCCCCCTAGAGCGTTGTCGTACCCTCACCTGGACCCTAAACCGTCCCCGTCCCCTAACCCTAACCCTAGCCCGAACCCTAACCCTAACCCTTCCCCGAAGCCTGACCCTCAGCCGTCCCCTAATCCTAACCCGTACGCTGACACTAACCTGCGCCCTCACATGTACGCTCCCCCTAGAGCGTTGTCGTACCCTCACCTGGACCCTAAACCGTCCCCGTCCCCTAACCCTAACCCTAGCCCGAAGCCTAACCCTAACCCTTCCCCGAAGCCTGACCCTCAGCCGTCCCCTAATCCTAACCCGTACGCTGACACTAACCCGCGCCCTCACACGTACGCTCCCCCTAGAGCGTTGTCGTACCCTCACCTGGACCCTAAACCGTCCCCGTCCGCTAACCCTAACCCAAGCCCGAACCCTAACCCTAACCCTTCCCCGAAGCCTGACCCTCAGCCGTCCCCGAATCCTAACCCGTACGCTTACACTAACCCGCGCCCTCACACGTACGCTCCCCCTAGAGCGTTCTCGTACCCTCACCTGGACCCTAAACCGTCCCCGTCCCCTAACCCTAACCCTAGCCCGAACCCTAACCCTAACCCTTCCCCGAAGCCTGACCCTCAGCCGTCCCCTAATCCTAACCCGTACGGTGACACTAACCCGCGCCCTCACACGTACGCTCCCCCTAGAGCGTTGTCGTACCCTCACCTGGACCCTAAACCGTCCCCGTCCCCTAACCCTAACCCTAGCCCGAACCCTAACCCTAACCCTTCCCCGAAGCCTGACCCTCAGCCGTCCCGTAATCCTAACCCGTACGCTGACACTAACCCGCGGCCTCACACGTACGCTCCCCCTAGAGCGTTGTCGTACCCTCACCTGGACCCTAAACCGTCCCCGTCCCCTAACCCTAACCCTAGCCCGAACCCTAACCCTAACCCTTCCCCGAAGCCTGACCCTCAGCCGTCCCCTAATCCTAACCCGTACGCTGACACTAACCCGCGCCCTCACACGTACGCTCCCCCTAGAGCGTTGTCGTACCCTCACCTGGACCCTAAACCGTCCCCGTCCCCTAACCCTAACCCTAGCCGGAACCCTAACCCTAACCCTTCCCCGAAGCCTGACCCTCAGCCGTCCCCTAATCCTAACCCGTACGCTGACACTAACCCACGCCCTCACACGTACGCTCCCCGTAGAGCGTTGTCGTACCCTCACCTGGACCCTAAACCGTCCCCGTCCCCTAACCCTAACCCTAGCCCGAACCCTAACCCTAACCCTTACCCGAAGTCTGACCCACAGCCGTCCCTTAATCCTAACCCGTACGCTGACACTAACCCGCGCCCTCACACGTACGCTCCCCCTAGAGCGTTGTCGTACCCTCACCTGGACCCTAAACCATCCCCGTCCCCTAACCCTAACCCTAGCCCGAAGCCTAACCCTAACCCTTCCCCGAAGCCTGACCCTCAGCCGTCCCCTAATCCTAACCCGTACGCTG
The DNA here is from genome assembly GCF_963455315.2 of Globicephala melas. Lineage (NCBI taxonomy): Eukaryota > Metazoa > Chordata > Mammalia > Artiodactyla > Delphinidae > Globicephala > Globicephala melas. The sequence goes on along the minus strand of NW_027207471.1, from coordinate 328,107 downwards.
ACACTAACCCGCGCCCTCACACGTACGCTCCCCCTAGAGCGTTGTCGTACCCTCACCTGGACCCTAAACCGTCCCCGTCCCCTAACCCTAACCCTAGCCCGAACCCTAACCCTAACCCTTCCCCGAAGCCTGACCCTCAGCCGTCCCCTAATCCTAACCCGTCCGCTGACACTAACTCGCGCCCTCACACGTACGCTCCCCCTAGAGCGTTGTCGTACCCTCACCTGGACCCTAAACCGTCCCCGTCCCCTAACCCTAACCCTAGCCCGAACCCTAACCCTAACCCTTCCCCGAAGCCTGACCCTCAGCCGTCCCCTAATCCTAACCCGTACGCTGACACTAACCCGCGCCCTCACACGTACGCTTCCCCTAGAGCGTTGTCGTACCCTCACCTGGACCCTAAACCGTCCCCGTCCCCTAACCCTAACCCTAGCCCGAACCCTAACCCTAACCCTTCCCCGAAGCCTGACCCTCAGCCGTCCCCTAATCCTAAACCGTACGCTGACACTAACCCGCGCCCTCACACGTACGCTCCCCCTAGAGCGTTGTCGTACCCTCACCTGGACCCTAAACCGTCCCCGTCCCCAACCCTAACCCTAGCCCGAACCCTAACCCTAACCCTTCCCCGAAGCCTGACCCTCAGCCGTCCCCGAATCCTAACCCGTACGCTGACACTAACCCGCGCCCTCACACGTACGCTCCCCCTAGAGCGTTGTCGTACCCTCACCTGGACCCTAAACCGTCCCCGTCCCCTAACCCTAACCCTAGCCCGAAGCCTAACCCTAACCCTTCCCCGAAGCCTGACCCTCAGCCGTCCCCTAATCCTAACCCGTACGCTGACACTAACCCGCGCCCTCACACGTACGCTCCCCCTAGAGCGTTGTCGTACCCTCACCTGGACCCTAAACCGTCCCCGTCCCCTAACCCTAACCCTAGCCCGAAGCCTAACCCTAACCCTTCCCCGAAGCCTGACCCTCAGCCGTCCCCTAATCCTAACCCGTACGCTGACACTAACCCGCGCCCTCACACGTACGCTCCCCCTAGAGCGTTGTCGTACCCTCACCTGGACCCTAAACCGTCCCCGTCCCCTAACCCTAACCCTAGCCCGAAGCCTAACCCTAACCCTTCCCCGAAGCCTGACCCTCAGCCGTCCCCTAATCCTAACCCGTACGCTGACACTAACCCGCGCCCTCACACGTACGCTCCCCCTAGAGCGTTGTCGTACCCTCACCTGGACCCTAAACCGTCCCCGTCCCCTAACCCTAACCCTAGCCCGAACCCTAACCCTAACCCTTCCCCGAAGCCTGACCCTCAGCCGTCCCCTAATCCTAACCCGTACGCTGACACTAACCCGCGCCCTCACACGTACGCTCCCCCTAGAGCGTTGTCGTACCCTCACCTGGACCCTAAACCGTCCCCGTCCCCTAACGCTAACCCTACCCCGAACCCTAACCCTAACCCTTCCCCGAAGCCTGACCCTCAGCCGTCCCCTAATCCTAACCCGTACGCTGACACTAACCCGCGCCCTCACACGTACGCTCCCCCTAGAGCGTTGTCGTACCCTCACCTGGACCCTAAACCGTCCCCGTCCCCTAACCCTAACCCTAGCCCGAACCCTAACCCTAACCCTTCCCCGAAGCCTGACCCTCAGCCGTCCCCTAATCCTAACCCGTACGCTGACACTAACCCGCGCCCTCACACGTACGCTCCCCCTAGAGCGTTGTCGTACCCTCACCTGGACCCTAAACCGTCCCCGTCCCCTAACCCTAACCCTAGCCGGAACCCTAACCCTAACCCTTCCCCGAAGCCTGACCCTCAGCCGTCCCCTAATCCTAACCCGTACGCTGACACTGACCCGCGCCCTCACACGTACGCTCCCCGTAGAGCGTTGTCGTACCCTCACCTGGACCCTAAACCGTCCCCGTCCCCTAACCCTAACCCTAGCCCGAACCCTAACCCTAACCCTTACCCGAAGCCTGACCCACAGCCGTCCCCTAATCCTAACCCGTACGCTGACACTAACCCTCGCCCTCACACGTACGCTCCCCCTAGAGCGTTGTCGAACCCTCACCTGGACCCTAAACCGTCCCCGTCCCCTAACCCTAACCCTAGCCCGAAGCCTAACCCTAACCCTTCCCCGAAGCCTGACCCTCAGCCGTCCCCTAATCCTAACCCGTACGCTGACACTAACCCGCGCCCTCACACGTACGCTCCCCCTAGAGCGTTGTCGTACCCTCACCTGGACCCTAAACCGTCCCCGTCCCCTAACCCAAACCCTAGCCCGAAGCCTAACACTAACCCTTCCCCGAAGCCTGACCCTCAGCCGTGCCCTAATCCTAAGCCGTACGCTGACACTAACCCGCGCCCTCACACGTACGCTCCCCCTAGAGCGTTGTCGTACCCTCACCTGGACCCTAAACCGTCCCCGTCCCCTAACCCTAACCCTAGCCCGAAGCCTAACCCTAACCCTTCCCCGAAGCCTGACCCTCAGCCGTCCCCTAATCCTAACCCGTACGCTGACACTAACCCGCGCCCTCACACGTACGCTCCCCCTAGAGCGTTGTCGTACCCTCACCTGGACCCTAAACCGTCCCCGTCCCCTAACCCTAACCCTAGCCCGCACCCTAACCCTAACCCTTCCCCGAAGCCTGACCCTCAGCCGTCCCCTAATCCTAACCCGTCCGCTGACACTAACTCGCGCCCTCACACGTACGCTCCCCCTAGAGCGTTGTCGTACCTCACCTGGACCCTAAACCGTCCCCGTCCCCTAACCCTAACCCTAGCCCGAACCCTAACCCTAACCCTTCCCCGAAGCCTGACCCTCAGCCGTCCCCTAATCCTAACCCGTACGCTGACACTAACCCACGCCCTCACACATACGCTCCCCCTAGAGCGTTGTCGTACCCTCACCTGGACCCTAAACCGTCCCCGTCCCCTAACCCTAACCCTAGCCCGAACCCTAACCCTAACCCTTCCCCGAAGCCTGACCCTCAGCCGTCCCCTAATCCTAACCCGTACGCTGACACTAACCCACGCCCTCACACGTACGCTCCCCCTAGAGCGTTGTCGTACCCTCACCTGGACCCTAAACCGTCCCCGTCCCCTAACCCTAACCCAGCCCGAACCCTAACCCTAACACTTCCCCGAAGCCTGACCCTCAGCCGTCCCCTAATCCTAACCCGTACGCTGACACTAACCCGCGCCCTCACACGTACGCTCCCCCTAGAGCGTTGTCGTACCCTCACCTGGACCCTAAACCGTCCCCGTCCCCTAACCCTAACCCTAGCCCGAACCCTAACCCTAACCCTTCCCCGAAGCCTGACCCTCAGCCGTCCCCTAATCCTAACCCGTACGGTGACACTAACCCGCGCCCTCACACGTACGCTCCCCCTAGAGCGTTGTCGTACCCTCACCTGGACCCTAAACCGTCCCCGTCCCCTAACCCTAACCCTAGCCCGAACCCTAACCCTAACCCTTCCCCGAAGCCTGACCCTCAGCCGTCCCGTAATCCTAACCTGTACGCTGACACTAACCCGCGGCCTCACACGTACGCTCCCCCTAGAGCGTTGTCGTACCCTCACCTGGACCCTAAACCGTCCCCGTCCCCTAACCCTAACCCTAGCCCGAACCCTAACCCTAACCCTTCCCCGAAGCCTGACCCTCAGCCGTCCCCTAATCCTAACCCGTACGCTGACACTAACCCGCGCCCTCACACGTACGCTCCCCCTAGATCGTTGTCGTACCCTCACCTGGACCCTAAACCGTCCCCGTCCCCTAACCCTAACCCTAGCCGGAACCCTAACCCTAACCCTTCCCCGAAGCCTGACCCACAGCCGTCCCCTAATCCTAACCCGTACGCTGACACTAACCCGCGCCCTCACACGTACGCTCCCCCTAGAGCGTTGTCGTACCCTCACCTGGACCCTAAACCGTCCCCGTCCCCTAACCCTAACCCTAGCCCGAACCCTAACCCTAACCCTTACCCGAAGCCTGACCCACAGCCGTCCCTTAATCCTAACCCGTACGCTGACACTAACCCTCGCCCTCACACGTACGCTCCCCCTAGAGCGTTGTCGAATCCTCACCTGGACCCTAAACCGTCCCCGTCCCCTAACCCTAACCCTAGCCCGAAGCCTAACCCTAACCCTTCCCCGAAGCCTGACCCTCAGCCGTCCCCTAATCCTAACCCGTCCGCTGACACTAACCCGCGCCCTCACACGTACGCTCCCCCTAGAGCGTTGTCGTACCCTCACCTGGACCCTAAACCGTCCCCGTCCCCTAACCCAAACCCTAGCCCGAAGCCTAACCCTAACCCTTCCCCGAAGCCTGACCCTCAGCCGTCCCCTAATCCTAACCCGTACGCTGACACTAACCCGCGCCCTCACACGTATGCTCTCCCTAGAGCGTTGTCGTACCCTCACCTGGACCCTAAACCGTCCCCGTCCCCTAACCCTAACCCTAGCCCGAACCCTAACCCTAACCCTTCCCCGAAGCCTGACCCTCAGCCGTCCCCTAATCCTAACCCGTACGCTGACACTAACCCGCGCCCTCACACGTACGCTACCCCTAGAGCGTTGTCGTACCCTCACCTGGACCCTAAACCGTCCCCGTCCCCTAACCCTAACCCTAGCCCGAACCCTAACCCTAACCCTTCCCCGAAGCCTGACCCTCAGCCGTCCCCTAATCCTAACACGTCCGCTGACACTAACTCGCGCCCTCACACGTACGCTCCCCCTAGAGCGTTGTCGTACCCTCACCTGGACCCTAAACCGTCCCCGTCCCCTAACCCTAACCCTAGCCCGAAGCCTAACCCTAACCCTTCCCCGAAGCCTGACCCTCAGCCGTCCCCTAATCCTAACCCGTACGCTGACACTAACCCGCGCCCTCACACGTACGCTCCCCCTAGAGCGTTGTCGTACCCTCACCTGGACCCTAAACCGTCCCCGTCCCCTAACCCTAACCCTAGCCGGAACCCTAACCCTAACCCTTCCCCGAAGCCTGACCCTCAGCCGTCCCCTAATCCTAACCCGTACGCTGACACTAACCCGCGCCCTCACACGTACGCTCCCCCTAGAGCGTTGTCGTACCCTCACCTGGACCCTAAACCGTCCCCGTCCCCTAACCCTAACCCTAGCCCGAACCCTAACCCTAACCCTTACCCGAAGCCTGACCCACAGCCGTCCCTTAATCCTAACCCGTACGCTGACACTAACCCTCGCCCTCACACGTACGCTCCCCCTAGAGCGTTGTCGAACCCTCACCTGGACCCTAAACCGTCCCCGTCCCCTAACCCTAACCCTAGCCCGAACCCTAACCCTAACCCTTCCCCGAAGCCTGACCCTCAGCCGTCCCCTAATCCTAACCCGTCCGCTGACACTAACCCGCGCCCTCACACGTACGCTCCCCCTAGAGCGTTGTCGTACCCTCACCTGGACCCTAAACCGTCCCCGTCCCCTAACCCAAACCCTAGCCCGAAGCCTAACCCTAACCCTTCCCCGAAGCCTGACCCTCAGCCGTCCCCTAATCCTAACCCGTACGCTGACACTAACCCGCGCCCTCACACGTATGCTCTCCCTAGAGCGTTGTCGTACCCTCACCTGGACCCTAAACCGTCCCCGTCCCCTAACCCTAACCCTAGCCCGAAGCCTAACCCTAACCCTTCCCCGAAGCCTGACCCTCAGCCGTCCCCTAATCCTAACCCGTACGCTGACACTAACCCGCGCCCTCACACGTACGCTCCCCCTAGAGCGTTGTCGTACCCTCACCTGGACCCTAAACCGTCCCCGTCCCCTAACCCTAACCCTAGCCGGAACCCTAACCCTAACCCTTCCCCGAAGCCTGACCCTCAGCCGTCCCATAATCCTAACCCGTACGCTGACACTAACCCGCGCCCTCACACGTACGCTCCCCCTAGAGCGTTGTCGTACCCTCACCTGGACCCTAAACCGTCCCCGTCCCCTAACCCTAACCCTAGCCCGAACCCTAACCCTAACCCTTACCCGAAGCCTGACCCACAGCCGTCCCTTAATCCTAACCCGTACGCTGACACTAACCCTCGCCCTCACACGTACGCTCCCCCTAGAGCGTTGTCGAACCCTCACCTGGACCCTAAACCGTCCCCGTCCCCTAACCCTAACCCTAGCCCGAACCCTAACCCTAACCCTTCCCCGAAGCCTGACCCTCAGCCGTCCCCTAATCCTAACCCGTACGCTGACACTAACCCGCGCCCTCACACGAACGCTCCCCCTAGAGCGTTGTCGTACCCTCACCTGGACCCTAAACCGTCCCCGTCCCCTAACCCAAACCCTAGCCCGAAGCCTAACCCTAACCCTTCCCCGAAGCCTGACCCTCAGCCGTCCCCTAATCCTAACCCGTACGCTGACACTAACCCGCGCCCTCACACGTATGCTCTCCCTAGAGCGTTGTCGTACCCTCACCTGGACCCTAAACCGTCCCCGTCCCCTAACCCTAACCCTAGCCCGAAGCCTAACCCTAACCCTTCCCCGAAGCCTGACCCTCAGCCGTCCCCTAATCCTAACCCGTACGCTGACACTAACCCGCGCCCTCACACGTACTCTACCCCTAGAGCGTTGTCGTACCCTCACCTGGACCCTAAACCGTCCCCGTCCCCTAACCCTAACCCTAGCCCGAACCCTAACCCTAACCCTTCCCCGAAGCCTGACCCTCAGCCGTCCCCTAATCCTAACACGTCCGCTGACACTAACTCGCGCCCTCACACGTACGCTCCCCCTAGAGCGTTGTCGTACCCTCACCTGGACCCTAAACCGTCCCCGTCCCCTAACCCTAACCCTAGCCCGAAGCCTAACCCTAACCCTTCCCCGAAGCCTGACCCTCAGCCGTGCCCTAATCCTAACCCGTACGCTGACACTAACCCGCGCCCTCACACGTACGCTCCCCCTAGAGCGTTGTCGTACCCTCACCTGGACCCTAAACCGTCCCCGTCCCCTAACCCTAACCCTAGCCCGAACCCTAACCCTAACCCTTCCCCGAAGCCTGACCCTCAGCCGTCCCCTAATCCTAACCCGTACGCTGACACTAACCCGCGCCCTCACACGTACGCTCCCCCTAGAGCGTTGTCGTACCCTCACCTGGACCCTAAACCGTCCCCGTCCCCTAACCCTAACCCTAGCCCGAACCCTAACCCTAACCCTTCCCCGAAGCCTGACCCTCAGCCGTCCCCTAATCCTAACACGTCCGCTGACACTAACTCGCGCCCTCACACGTACGCTCCCCCTAGAGCGTTGTCGTACCCTCACCTGGACCCTAAACCGTCCCCGTCCCCTAACCCTAACCCTAGCCCGAAGCCTAACCCTAACCCTTCCCCGAAGCCTGACCCTCAGCCGTGCCCTAATCCTAACCCGTACGCTGACACTAACCCGCGGCCTCACACGTACGCTCCCCCTAGAGCGTTGTCGTACCCTCACCTGGACCCTAAACCGTCCCCGTCCCCTAACCCTAACCCTAGCCCGAACCCTAACCCTAACCCTTCCCCGAAGCCTGACCCTCAGCCGTCCCCTAATCCTAACCCGTACGCTGACACTAACCCACGCCCTCACACGTACGCTCCCCCTAGAGCGTTGTCGTACCCTCACCTGGACCCTAAACCGTCCCCGTCCCCTAACCCTAACCCAGCCCGAACCCTAACCCTAACCCTTCCCCGAAGCCTGACCCTCAGCCGTCCCCTAATCCTAACCCGTACGCTGACACTAACCCGCGCCCTCACACGTACGCTCCCCCTAGAGCGTTGTCGTACCCTCACCTGGACCCTAAACCGTCCCCGTCCCCTAACCCTAACCCTAGCCCGAACCCTAACCCTAACCCTTCCCCGAAGCCTGACCCTCAGCCGTCCCCTAATCCTAACCCGTACGGTGACACTAACCCGCGCCCTCACACGTACGCTCCCCCTAGAGCGTTGTCGTACCCTCACCTGGACCCTAAACCGTCCCCGTCCCCTAACCCTAACCCTAGCCCGAACCCTAACCCTAACCCTTCCCCGAAGCCTGACCCTCAGCCGTCCCGTAATCCTAACCTGTACGCTGACACTAACCCGCGGCCTCACACGTACGCTCCCCCTAGAGCGTTGTCGTACCCTCACCTGGACCCTAAACCGTCCCCGTCCCCTAACCCTAACCCTAGCCCGAACCCTAACCCTAACCCTTCCCCGAAGCCTGACCCTCAGCCGTCCCCTAATCCTAACCCGTACGCTGACACTAACCCGCGCCCTCACACGTACGCTCCCCCTAGATCGTTGTCGTACCCTCACCTGGACCCTAAACCGTCCCCGTCCCCTAACCCTAACCCTAGCCGGAACCCTAACCCTAACCCTTCCCCGAAGCCTGACCCACAGCCGTCCCCTAATCCTAACCCGTACGCTGACACTAACCCGCGCCCTCACACGTACGCTCCCCCTAGAGCGTTGTCGTACCCTCACCTGGACCCTAAACCGTCCCCGTCCCCTAACCCTAACCCTAGCCCGAACCCTAACCCTAACCCTTACCCGAAGCCTGACCCACAGCCGTCCCTTAATCCTAACCCGTACGCTGACACTAACCCTCGCCCTCACACGTACGCTCCCCCTAGAGCGTTGTCGAACCCTCACCTGGACCCTAAACCGTCCCCGTCCCCTAACCCTAACCCTAGCCCGAAGCCTAACCCTAACCCTTCCCCGAAGCCTGACCCTCAGCCGTCCCCTAATCCTAACCCGTCCGCTGACACTAACCCGCGCCCTCACACGTACGCTCCCCCTAGAGCGTTGTCGTACCCTCACCTGGACCCTAAACCGTCCCCGTCCCCTAACCCAAACCCTAGCCCGAAGCCTAACCCTAACCCTTCCCCGAAGCCTGACCCTCAGCCGTCCCCTAATCCTAACCCGTACGCTGACACTAACCCGCGCCCTCACACGTATGCTCTCCCTAGAGCGTTGTCGTACCCTCACCTGGACCCTAAACCGTCCCCGTCCCCTAACCCTAACCCTAGCCCGAACCCTAACCCTAACCCTTCCCCGAAGCCTGACCCTCAGCCGTCCCCTAATCCTAACCCGTACGCTGACACTAACCCGCGCCCTCACACGTACGCTACCCCTAGAGCGTTGTCGTACCCTCACCTGGACCCTAAACCGTCCCCGTCCCCTAACCCTAACCCTAGCCCGAACCCTAACCCTAACCCTTCCCCGAAGCCTGACCCTCAGCCGTCCCCTAATCCTAACACGTCCGCTGACACTAACTCGCGCCCTCACACGTACGCTCCCCCTAGAGCGTTGTCGTACCCTCACCTGGACCCTAAACCGTCCCCGTCCCCTAACCCTAACCCTAGCCCGAAGCCTAACCCTAACCCTTCCCCGAAGCCTGACCCTCAGCCGTGCCCTAATCCTAACCCGTACGCTGACACTAACCCGCGGCCTCACACGTACGCTCCCCCTAGAGCGTTGTCGTACCCTCACCTGGACCCTAAACCGTCCCCGTCCCCTAACCCTAACCCTAGCCCGAACCCTAACCCTAACCCTTCCCCGAAGCCTGACCCTCAGCCGTCCCCTAATCCTAACCCGTACGCTGACACTAACCTGCGCCCTCACATGTACACTCCCCCTAGAGCGTTGTCGTACCCTCACCTGGACCCTAAACCGTCCCCGTCCCCTAACCCTAACCCTAGCCCGAAGCCTAACCCTAACCCTTCCCCGAAGCCTGACCCTCAGCCGTCCCCTAATCCTAACCCGTACGCTGACACTAACCCGCGCCCTCACACGTACGCTCCCCCTAGAGCGTTGTCGTACCCTCACCTGGACCCTAAACCGTCCCCGTCCGCTAACCCTAACCCAAGCCCGAACCCTAACCCTAACCCTTCCCCGAAGCCTGACCCTCAGCCGTCCCCGAATCCTAACCCGTACGCTTACACTAACCCGCGCCCTCACACGTACGCTCCCCCTAGAGCGTTCTCGTACCCTCACCTGGACCCTAAACCGTCCCCGTCCCCTAACCCTAACCCTAGCCCGAACCCTAACCCTAACCCTTCCCCGAAGCCTGACCCTCAGCCGTCCCCTAATCCTAACCCGTACGGTGACACTAACCCGCGCCCTCACACGTACGCTCCCCCTAGAGCGTTGTCGTACCCTCACCTGGACCCTAAACCGTCCCCGTCCCCTAACCCTAACCCTAGCCCGAACCCTAACCCTAACCCTTCCCCGAAGCCTGACCCTCAGCCGTCCCGTAATCCTAACCCGTACGCTGACACTAACCCGCGGCCTCACACGTACGCTCCCCCTAGAGCGTTGTCGTACCCTCACCTGGACCCTAAACCGTCCCCGTCCCCTAACCCTAACCCTAGCCCGAACCCTAACCCTAACCCTTCCCCGAAGCCTGACCCTCAGCCGTCCCCTAATCCTAACCCGTACGCTGACACTAACCCGCGCCCTCACACGTACGCTCCCCCTAGAGCGTTGTCGTACCCTCACCTGGACCCTAAACCGTCCCCGTCCCCTAACCCTAACCCTAGCCGGAACCCTAACCCTAACCCTTCCCCGAAGCCTGACCCTCAGCCGTCCCCTAATCCTAACCCGTACGCTGACACTAACCCACGCCCTCACACGTACGCTCCCCGTAGAGCGTTGTCGTACCCTCACCTGGACCCTAAACCGTCCCCGTCCCCTAACCCTAACCCTAGCCCGAACCCTAACCCTAACCCTTACCCGAAGTCTGACCCACAGCCGTCCCTTAATCCTAACCCGTACGCTGACACTAACCCGCGCCCTCACACGTACGCTCCCCCTAGAGCGTTGTCGTACCCTCACCTGGACCCTAAACCATCCCCGTCCCCTAACCCTAACCCTAGCCCGAAGCCTAACCCTAACCCTTCCCCGAAGCCTGACCCTCAGCCGTCCCCTAATCCTAACCCGTACGCTGACACTAACCCGCGCCCTCACACGTACGCTCCCCCTAGAGCGTTGTCGTACCCTCACCTGGACCCTAAACCGTCCCCGTCCCCTAACCCTAACCCTAGCCCGAACCCTAACCCTAACCCTTCCCCGAAGCCTGACCCTCAGCCGTCCCCTAATCCTAACCCGTCCGCTGACACTAACTCGCGCCCTCACACGTACGCTCCCCCTAGAGCGTTGTCGTACCCTCACCTGGACCCTAAACCGTCCCCGTCCCCTAACCCTAACCCTAGCCCGAACCCTAACCCTAACCCTTCCCCGAAGCCTGACCCTCAGCCGTCCCCTAATCCTAACCCGTACGCTGACACTAACCCGCGCCCTCACACGTACGCTTCCCCTAGAGCGTTGTCGTACCCTCACCTGGACCCTAAACCGTCCCCGTCCCCTAACCCTAACCCTAGCCCGAACCCTAACCCTAACCCTTCCCCGAAGCCTGACCCTCAGCCGTCCCCTAATCCTAAACCGTACGCTGACACTAACCCGCGCCCTCACACGTACGCTCCCCCTAGAGCGTTGTCGTACCCTCACCTGGACCCTAAACCGTCCCCGTCCCCTAACCCTAACCCTAGCCCGAAGCCTAACCCTAACCCTTCCCCGAAGCCTGACCCTCAGCCGTCCCCTAATCCTAACCCGTACGCTGACACTAACCCGCGCCCTCACACGTACGCTCCCCCTAGAGCGTTGTCGTACCCTCACCTGGACCCTAAACCGTCCCCGTCCCCTAACCCTAACCCTAGCCCGAAGCCTAACCCTAACCCTTCCCCGAAGCCTGACCCTCAGCCGTCCCCTAATCCTAACCCGTACGCTGACACTAACCCGCGCCCTCACACGTACGCTCCCCCTAGAGCGTTGTCGTACCCTCACCTGGACCCTAAACCGTCCCCGTCCCCTAACCCTAACCCTAGCCCGAAGCCTAACCCTAACCCTTCCCCGAAGCCTGACCCTCAGCCGTCCCCTAATCCTAACCCGTACGCTGACACTAACCCGCGCCCTCACACGTACGCTCCCCCTAGAGCGTTGTCGTACCCTCACCTGGACCCTAAACCGTCCCCGTCCCCTAACCCTAACCCTAGCCCGAACCCTAACCCTAACCCTTCCCCGAAGCCTGACCCTCAGCCGTCCCCTAATCCTAACCCGTACGCTGACACTAACCCGCGCCCTCACACGTACGCTCCCCCTAGAGCGTTGTCGTACCCTCACCTGGACCCTAAACCGTCCCCGTCCCCTAACGCTAACCCTAGCCCGAACCCTAACCCTAACCCTTCCCCGAAGCCTGACCCTCAGCCGTCCCCTAATCCTAACCCGTACGCTGACACTAACCCGCGCCCTCACACGTACGCTCCCCCTAGAGCGTTGTCGTACCCTCACCTGGACCCTAAACCGTCCCCGTCCCCTAACCCTAACCCTAGCCCGAACCCTAACCCTAACCCTTCCCCGAAGCCTGACCCTCAGCCGTCCCCTAATCCTAACCCGTACGCTGACACTAACCCGCGCCCTCACACGTACGCTCCCCCTAGAGCGTTGTCGTACCCTCACCTGGACCCTAAACCGTCCCCGTCCCCTAACCCTAACCCTAGCCGGAACCCTAACCCTAACCCTTCCCCGAAGCCTGACCCTCAGCCGTCCCCTAATCCTAACCCGTACGCTGACACTGACCCGCGCCCTCACACGTACGCTCCCCGTAGAGCGTTGTCGTACCCTCACCTGGACCCTAAACCGTCCCCGTCCCCTAACCCTAACCCTAGCCCGAACCCTAACCCTAACCCTTACCCGAAGCCTGACCCACAGCCGTCCCCTAATCCTAACCCGTACGCTGACACTAACCCTCGCCCTCACACGTACGCTCCCCCTAGAGCGTTGTCGAACCCTCACCTGGACCCTAAACCGTCCCCGTCCCCTAACCCTAACCCTAGCCCGAAGCCTAACCCTAACCCTTCCCCGAAGCCTGACCCTCAGCCGTCCCCTAATCCTAACCCGTACGCTGACACTAACCCGCGCCCTCACACGTACGCTCCCCCTAGAGCGTTGTCGTACCCTCACCTGGACCCTAAACCGTCCCCGTCCCCTAACCCAAACCCTAGCCCGAAGCCTAACACTAACCCTTCCCCGAAGCCTGACCCTCAGCCGTGCCCTAATCCTAAGCCGTACGCTGACACTAACCCGCGCCCTCACACGTACGCTCCCCCTAGAGCGTTGTCGTACCCTCACCTGGACCCTAAACCGTCCCCGTCCCCTAACCCTAACCCTAGCCCGAAGCCTAACCCTAACCCTTCCCCGAAGCCTGACCCTCAGCCGTCCCCTAATCCTAACCCGTACGCTGACACTAACCCGCGCCCTCACACGTACGCTCCCCCTAGAGCGTTGTCGTACCCTCACCTGGACCCTAAACCGTCCCCGTCCCCTAACCCTAACCCTAGCCGGAACCCTAACCCTAACCCTTCCCCGAAGCCTGACCCTCAGCCGTCCCCTAATCCTAACCCGTCCGCTGACACTAACTCGCGCCCTCACACGTACGCTCCCCCTAGAGCGTTGTCGTACCTCACCTGGACCCTAAACCGTCCCCGTCCCCTAACCCTAACCCTAGCCCGAACCCTAACCCTAACCCTTCCCCGAAGCCTGACCCTCAGCCGTCCCCTAATCCTAACCCGTACGCTGACACTAACCCACGCCCTCACACATACGCTCCCCCTAGAGCGTTGTCGTACCCTCACCTGGACCCTAAACCGTCCCCGTCCCCTAACCCTAACCCTAGCCCGAACCCTAACCCTAACCCTTCCCCGAAGCCTGACCCTCAGCCGTCCCCTAATCCTAACCCGTACGCTGACACTAACCCACGCCCTCACACGTACGCTCCCCCTAGAGCGTTGTCGTACCCTCACCTGGACCCTAAACCGTCCCCGTCCCCTAACCCTAACCCAGCCCGAACCCTAACCCTAACCCTTCCCCGAAGCCTGACCCTCAGCCGTCCCCTAATCCTAACCCGTACGCTGACACTAACCCGCGCCCTCACACGTACGCTCCCCCTAGATCGTTGTCGTACCCTCACCTGGACCCTAAACCGTCCCCGTCCCCTAACCCTAACCCTAGCCGGAACCCTAACCCTAACCCTTCCCCGAAGCCTGACCCACAGCCGTCCCCTAATCCTAACCCGTACGCTGACACTAACCCGCGCCCTCACACGTACGCTCCCCCTAGAGCGTTGTCGTACCCTCACCTGGACCCTAAACCGTCCCCGTCCCCTAACCCTAACCCTAGCCCGAACCCTAACCCTAACCCTTACCCGAAGCCTGACCCACAGCCGTCCCTTAATCCTAACCCGTACGCTGACACTAACCCTCGCCCTCACACGTACGCTCCCCCTAGAGCGTTGTCGAACCCTCACCTGGACCCTAAACCGTCCCCGTCCCCTAACCCTAACCCTAGCCCGAAGCCTAACCCTAACCCTTCCCCGAAGCCTGACCCTCAGCCGTCCCCTAATCCTAACCCGTCCGCTGACACTAACCTGCGCCCTCACACGTACGCTCCCCCTAGAGCGTTGTCGTACCCTCACCTGGACCCTAAACCGTCCCCGTCCCCTAACCCAAACCCTAGCCCGAAGCCTAACCCTAACCCTTCCCCGAAGCCTGACCCTCAGCCGTCCCCTAATCCTAACCCGTACGCTGACACTAACCCGCGCCCTCACACGTATGCTCTCCCTAGAGCGTTGTCGTACCCTCACCTGGACCCTAAACCGTCCCCGTCCCCTAACCCTAACCCTAGCCCGAACCCTAACCCTAACCCTTCCCCGAAGCCTGACCCTCAGCCGTCCCCTAATCCTAACCCGTACGCTGACACTAACCCGCGCCCTCACACGTACGCTACCCCTAGAGCGTTGTCGTACCCTCACCTGGACCCTAAACCGTCCCCGTCCCCTAACCCTAACCCTAGCCCGAACCCTAACCCTAACCCTTCCCCGAAGCCTGACCCTCAGCCGTCCCCTAATCCTAACACGTCCGCTGACACTAACTCGCGCCCTCACACGTACGCTCCCCCTAGAGCGTTGTCGTACCCTCACCTGGACCCTAAACCGTCCCCGTCCCCTAACCCTAACCCTAGCCCGAAGCCTAACCCTAACCCTTCCCCGAAGCCTGACCCTCAGCCGTCCCCTAATCCTAACCCGTACGCTGACACTAACCCGCGCCCTCACACGTACGCTCCCCCTAGAGCGTTGTCGTACCCTCACCTGGACCCTAAACCGTCCCCGTCCCCTAACCCTAACCCTAGCCGGAACCCTAACCCTAACCCTTCCCCGAAGCCTGACCCTCAGCCGTCCCCTAATCCTAACCCGTACGCTGACACTAACCCGCGCCCTCACACGTACGCTCCCCCTAGAGCGTTGTCGTACCCTCACCTGGACCCTAAACCGTCCCCGTCCCCTAACCCTAACCCTAGCCCGAACCCTAACCCTAACCCTTACCCGAAGCCTGACCCACAGCCGTCCCTTAATCCTAACCCGTACGCTGACACTAACCCTCGCCCTCACACGTACGCTCCCCCTAGAGCGTTGTCGAACCCTCACCTGGACCCTAAACCGTCCCCGTCCCCTAACCCTAACCCTAGCCCGAACCCTAACCCTAACCCTTCCCCGAAGCCTGACCCTCAGCCGTCCCCTAATCCTAACCCGTCCGCTGACACTAACCCGCGCCCTCACACGTACGCTCCCCCTAGAGCGTTGTCGTACCCTCACCTGGACCCTAAACCGTCCCCGTCCCCTAACCCAAACCCTAGCCCGAAGCCTAACCCTAACCCTTCCCCGAAGCCTGACCCTCAGCCGTCCCCTAATCCTAACCCGTACGCTGACACTAACCCGCGCCCTCACACGTATGCTCTCCCTAGAGCGTTGTCGTACCCTCACCTGGACCCTAAACCGTCCCCGTCCCCTAACCCTAACCCTAGCCCGAAGCCTAACCCTAACCCTTCCCCGAAGCCTGACCCTCAGCCGTCCCCTAATCCTAACCCGTACGCTGACACTAACCCGCGCCCTCACACGTACGCTCCCCCTAGAGCGTTGTCGTACCCTCACCTGGACCCTAAACCGTCCCCGTCCCCTAACCCTAACCCTAGCCGGAACCCTAACCCTAACCCTTCCCCGAAGCCTGACCCTCAGCCGTCCCATAATCCTAACCCGTACGCTGACACTAACCCGCGCCCTCACACGTACGCTCCCCCTAGAGCGTTGTCGTACCCTCACCTGGACCCTAAACCGTCCCCGTCCCCTAACCCTAACCCTAGCCCGAACCCTAACCCTAACCCTTACCCGAAGCCTGACCCACAGCCGTCCCTTAATCCTAACCCGTACGCTGACACTAACCCTCGCCCTCACACGTACGCTCCCCCTAGAGCGTTGTCGAACCCTCACCTGGACCCTAAACCGTCCCCGTCCCCTAACCCTAACCCTAGCCCGAACCCTAACCCTAACCCTTCCCCGAAGCCTGACCCTCAGCCGTCCCCTAATCCTAACCCGTACGCTGACACTAACCCGCGCCCTCACACGAACGCTCCCCCTAGAGCGTTGTCGTACCCTCACCTGGACCCTAAACCGTCCCCGTCCCCTAACCCAAACCCTAGCCCGAAGCCTAACCCTAACCCTTCCCCGAAGCCTGACCCTCAGCCGTCCCCTAATCCTAACCCGTACGCTGACACTAACCCGCGCCCTCACACGTATGCTCTCCCTAGAGCGTTGTCGTACCCTCACCTGGACCCTAAACCGTCCCCGTCCCCTAACCCTAACCCTAGCCCGAAGCCTAACCCTAACCCTTCCCCGAAGCCTGACCCTCAGCCGTCCCCTAATCCTAACCCGTACGCTGACACTAACCCGCGCCCTCACACGTACGCTACCCCTAGAGCGTTGTCGTACCCTCACCTGGACCCTAAACCGTCCCCGTCCCCTAACCCTAACCCTAGCCCGAACCCTAACCCTAACCCTTCCCCGAAGCCTGACCCTCAGCCGTCCCCTAATCCTAACACGTCCGCTGACACTAACTCGCGCCCTCACACGTACGCTCCCCCTAGAGCGTTGTCGTACCCTCACCTGGACCCTAAACCGTCCCCGTCCCCTAACCCTAACCCTAGCCCGAAGCCTAACCCTAACCCTTCCCCGAAGCCTGACCCTCAGCCGTCCCCTAATCCTAACCCGTACGCTGACACTAACCCGCGCCCTCACACGTACGCTCCCCCTAGAGCGTTGTCGTACCCTCACCTGGACCCTAAACCGTCCCCGTCCCCTAACCCTAACCCTAGCCCGAACCCTAACCCTAACCCTTCCCCGAAGCCTGACCCTCAGCCGTCCCCTAATCCTAACCCGTACGCTGACACTAACCCGCGCCCTCACACGTACGCTCCCCCTAGAGCGTTGTCGTACCCTCACCTGGACCCTAAACCGTCCCCGTCCCCTAACCCTAACCCTAGCCCGAACCCTAACCCTAACCCTTCCCCGAAGCCTGACCCTCAGCCGTCCCCTAATCCTAACCCGTACGCTGACACTAACCCGCGCCCTCACACGTACGCTCCCCCTAGAGCGTTGTCGTACCCTCACCTGGACCCTAAACCGTCCCCGTCCCCTAACCCTAACCCTAGCCCGAAGCCTAACCCTAACCCTTCCCCGAAGCCTGACCCTCAGCCGTCCCCTAATCCTAACCCGTACGCTGACACTAACCCGCGCCCTCACACGTACGCTCCCCCTAGAGCGTTGTCGTACCCTCACCTGGACCCTAAACCGTCCCCGTCCCCTAACCCTAACCCTAGCCCGAAGCCTAACCCTAACCCTTCCCCGAAGCCTGACCCTCAGCCGTCCCCTAATCCTAACCCGTCCGCTGACACTAACCCGCGCCCTCACACGTACGTTCCCCTAGAGCGTTGTCGTACCCTCACCTGGACCCTAAACCGTCCCCGTCCCCTAACCCTAACCCTAGCCCGAAGCCTAACCCTAACCCTTCCCCGAAGCCTGACCCTCAGCCGTCCCCTAATCCTAACCCGTACGCTGACACTAACCCGCGCCCTCACACGTACGCTCCCCCTAGAGCGTTGTCGTACCCTCACCTGGACCCTAAACCGTCCCCGTCCCCTAACCCTAACCCTAGCCCGAACCCTAACCCTAACCCTTCCCCGAAGCCTGACCCTCAGCCGTCCCCTAATCCTAACCCGTACGCTGACACTAACCCGCGCCCTCACACGTACGCTCCCCCTAGAGCGTTGTCGTACCCTCACCTGGACCCTAAACCGTCCCCGTCCCCTAACGCTAAACCTAGCCCGAACCCTAACCCTAACCCTTCCCCGAAGCCTGACCCTCAGCCGTCCCCTAATCCTAACCCGTACGCTGACACTAACCCGCGCCCTCACACGTACGCTCCCCCTAGAGTGTTGTCGCACCCTCACCTGGACCCTAAACCGTCCCCGTCCCCTAACCCTAACCCTAGCCCGCACCCTAACCCTAACCCTTCCCCGAAGCCTGACCCTCAGCCGTCCCCTAATCCTAACCCGTCCGCTGACACTAACTCGCGCCCTCACACGTACGCTCCCCCTAGAGCGTTGTCGTACCTCACCTGGACCCTAAACCGTCCCCGTCCCCTAACCCTAACCCTAGCCCGAACCCTAACCCTAACCCTTCCCCGAAGCCTGACCCTCAGCCGTCCCCTAATCCTAACCCGTTCGCTGACACTAACCCACGCCCTCACACGTACGCTCCCCCTAGAGCGTTGTCGTACCCTCACCTGGACCCTAAACCGTCCCCGTCCCCTAACCCTAACCCTAGCCCGAACCCTAACCCTAACCCTTCCCCGAAGCCTGACCCTCAGCCGTCCCCTAATCCTAACCCGTACGCTGACACTAACCCGCGCCCTCACACGTACGCTCCCCCTAGAGCGTTGTCGTACCCTCACCTGGACCCTAAACCGTCCCCGTCCCCTAACCCTAACCCAGCCCGAACCCTAACCCTAACCCTTCCCCGAAGCCTGACCCTCAGCCGTCCCCTAATCCTAACCCGTACGCTGACACTAACCCGCGCCCTCACACGTACGCTCCCCCTAGAGCGTTGTCGTACCCTCACCTGGACCCTAAACCGTCCCCGTCCCCTAACCCTAACCCTAGCCCGAAGCCTAACCCTAACCCTTCCCCGAAGCCTGACCCTCAGCCGTCCCCTAATCCTAACCCGTACGCTGACACTAACCCACGCCCTCACACGTACGCTCCCCCTAGAGCGTTGTCGTACCCTCACCTGGACCCTAAACCGTCCCCGTCCCCTAACCCTAACCCTAGCCCGAAGCCTAACCCTAACCCTTCCCCGAAGCCTGACCCTCAGCCGTCCCCTAATCCTAACCCGTACGCTGACACTAACCCGCGCCCTCACACGTACGCTCCCCCTAGAGCGTTGTCGTACCCTCACCTGGACCCTAAACCGTCCCCGTCCCCTAACCCTAACCCTAGCCCGAAGCCTAACCCTAACCCTTCCCCGAAGCCTGACCCTCAGCCGTCCACTAATCCTAACCCGTACGCTGACACTAACCCGCGCCCTCACACGTACGCTCCCCCTAGAGCGTTGTCGTACCCTCACCTGGACCCTAAACCGTCCCCGTCCCCTAACCCTAACCCTAGCCCGAAGCCTAACCCTAACCCTTCCCCGAAGCCTGACACTCAGCCGTCCCCTAATCCTAACCCGTACGCTGACACTAACCCGCGCCCTCACACGTACGCTCCCCCTAGAGCGTTGTCGTACCCTCACCTGGACCCTAAACCGTCCCCGTCCCCTAACCCTAACCCTAGCCCGAACCCTAACCCTAACCCTTCCCCGAAGCCTGACCCTCAGCCGTCCCCTAATCCTAACCCGTACGCTGACACTAACCCGCGCCCTCACACGTACGCTCCCCCTAGAGCGTTGTCGTACCCTCACCTGGACCCTAAACCGTCCCCGTCCCCTAACCCTAACCCTAGCCCGAAGCCTAACCCTAACCCTTCCCCGAAGCCTGACCCTCAGCCGTCCCCTAATCCTAACCCGTACGCTGACACTAACCCGCGCCCTCACACGTACGCTCCCCCTAGAGCGTTGTCGTACCCTCACCTGGACCCTAAACCGTCCCCGTCCCCTAACCCTAACCCTAGCCCGAAGCCTAACCCTAACCCTTCCCCGAAGCCTGACCCTCAGCCGTCCCCTAATCCTAACCCGTACGCTGACACTAACCCGCGCCCTCACACGTACGCTCCCCCTAGAGCGTTGTCGTACCCTCACCTGGACCCTAAACCGTCCCCGTCCCCTAACCCTAACCCTAGCCCGAACCCTAACCCTAACCCTTCCCCGAAGCCTGACCCTCAGCCGTCCCCTAATCCTAACCCGTACGCTGACACTAACCCGCGCCCTCACACGTACGCTCCCCCTAGAGCGTTGTCGTACCCTCACCTGGACCCTAAACCGTCCCCGTCCCCTAACCCTAACCCTAGCCCGAAGGCTAACCCTAACCCTTCCCCGAAGCCTGACCCTCAGCCGTCCCCTAATCCTAACCCGTACGCTGACACTAACCCGCGCCCTCACACGTACGCTCCCCCTAGAGCGTTGTCGTACCCTCACCTGGACCCTAAACCGTCCCCGTCCCCTAACCCTAACCCTAGCCCGCACCCTAACCCTAACCCTTCCCCGAAGCCTGACCCTCAGCCGTCCCCTAATCCTAACCCGTCCGCTGACCCTAACTCGCGCCCTCACACGTACGCTCCCCCTAGAGCGTTGTCGTACCTCACCTGAACCCTAAACCGTCCCCGTCCCCTAACCCTAACCCTAGCCCGAACCCTAAACCTAACCCTTCCCCGAAGCCTGACCCTCAGCCGTCCCCTAATCCTAACCCGTACGCTGACACTAACCCACGCCCTCACACGTACGCTCCCCCTAGAGCGTTGTCGTACCCTCACCTGGACCCTAAACCGTCCCCGTCCCCTAACCCTAACCCTAGCCCGAACCCTAACCCTAACCCTTCCCCGAAGCCTGACCCTCAGCCGTCCCCTAATCCTAACCCGTACGCTGACACTAACCCGCGCCCTCACACGTACGCTCCCCCTAGAGCGTTGTCGTACCCTCACCTGGACCCTAAACCGTCCCCGTCCCCTAACGCTAACCCAGCCCGAACCCTAACCCTAACCCTTCCCCGAAGCCTGACCCTCAGCCGTCCCCTAATCCTAACCCGTACGCTGACACTAACCCGCGCCCTCACACATACGCTCCCCCTAGAGCGTTGTCGTACCCTCACCTGGACCCTAAACCGTCCCCGTCCCCTAACCCTAACCCTAGCCCGAAGCCTAACCCTAACCCTTCCCCGAAGCCTGACCCTCAGCCGTCCCCTAATCCTAACCCGTACGCTGACACTAACCTGCGCCCTCACACGTACGCTCCCCCTAGAGCGTTGTCGTACCCTCACCTGGACCCTAAACCGTCCCCGTCCCCTAACTCTAACCCTAGCCCGAAGCCTAACCCTAACCCTTCCCCGAAGCCTGACCCTCAGCCGTCCCCTAATCCTAACCCGTACGCTGACACTAACCCGCG
This sequence comes from Globicephala melas, assembly GCF_963455315.2. Taxonomy (NCBI): domain Eukaryota; kingdom Metazoa; phylum Chordata; class Mammalia; order Artiodactyla; family Delphinidae; genus Globicephala; species Globicephala melas. Next base: position 306,601 of record NW_027207471.1, on the reverse strand, counting down.
CCCTCACACGTACGCTCCCCCTAGAGCGTTGTCGTACCCTCACCTGGACCCTAAACCGTCCCCGTCCCCTAACCCTAACCCTAGCCCGAAGCCTAACCCTAACCCTTCCCCGAAGCCTGACCCTCAGCCGTCCCCTAATCCTAACCCGTACGCTGACACTAACCCGCGCCCTCACACATACGCTCCCCCTAGAGCGTTGTCGTACCCTCACCTGGACCCTAAACCGTCCCCGTCCCCTAACCCTAACCCTAGCCCGAACCCTAACCCTAACCCTTCCCCGAAGCCTGACCCTCAGCCGTCCCCTAATCCTAACCCGTACGCTGACACTAACCCGCGCCCTCACACGTACGCTCCCCCTAGAGCGTTGTCGTACCCTCACCTGGACCCTAAACCGTCCCCGTCCCCTAACCCTAACCCTAGCCCGAAGCCTAACCCTAACCCTTCCCCGAAGCCTGACCCTCAGCCGTCCCCTAATCCTAACCCGTACGCTGACACTAACCCGCGCCCTCACACATACGCTCCCCCTAGAGCGTTGTCGTACCCTCACCTGGACCCTAAACCGTCCCCGTCCCCTAACCCTAACCCTAGCCCGAAGCCTAACCCTAACCCTTCCCCGAAGCCTGACCCTCAGCCGTCCCCTAATCCTAACCCGTACGCTGACACTAACCCGCGCCCTCACACGTACGCTCCCCCTAGAGCGTTGTCGTACCCTCACCTGGACCCTAAACCGTCCCCGTCCCCTAACCCTAACCCTAGCCCGAACCCTAACCCTAACCCTTCCCCGAAGCCTGACCCTCAGCCGTGCCCTAATCCTAACCCGTACGCTGACACTAACCCGCGCCCTCACACGTACGCTCCCCCTAGAGCGTTGTCGTACCCTCACCTGGACCCTAAACCGTCCCCGTCCCCTAACCCTAACCCTAGCCCGAAGCCTAACCCTAACCCTTCCCCGAAGCCTGACCCTCAGCCGTCCCCTAATCCTAACCCATACGCTGACACTAACCCGCGCCCTCACACGTACGCTCCCCCTAGAGCGTTGTCGTACCCTCACCTGGACCCTAAACCGTCCCCGTCCCCTAACCCTAACCCTAGCCCGCACCCTAACCCTAACCCTTCCCCGAAGCCTGACCCTCAGCCGTCCCCTAATCCTAACCCGTCCGCTGACACTAACTCGCGCCCTCACACGTACGCTCCCCCTAGAGCGTTGTCGTATCTCACCTGAACCCTAAACCGTCCCCGTCCCCTAACCCTAACCCTAGCCCGAACCCTAACCCTAACCCTTCCCCGAAGCCTGACCCTCAGCCGTCCCCTAATCCTAACCCGTACGCTGACACTAACCCACGCCCTCACACGTACGCTCCCCCTAGAGCGTTGTCGTACCCTCACCTGGACCCTAAACCGTCCCCGTCCCCTAACCCTAACCCTAGCCCGAACCCTAACCCTAACCCTTCCCCGAAGCCTGACCCTCAGCCGTCCCCTAATCCTAACCAGTACGCTGACACTAACCCGCGCCCTCACACGTACGCTCCCCCTAGAGCGTTGTCGTACCCTCACCTGGACCCTAAACCGTCCCCGTCCCCTAACCCTAACCCAGCCCGAACCCTAACCCTAACCCTTCCCCGAAGCCTGACCCTCAGCCGTCCCCTAATCCTAACCCGTACGCTGACACTAACCCGCGCCCTCACACATACGCTCCCCCTAGAGCGTTGTCGTACCCTCACATGGACCCTAAACCGTCCCCGTCCCCTAACCCTAACCCTAGCCCGAAGCCTAACCCTAACCCTTCCCCGAAGCCTGACCCTCAGCCGTCCCCTAATCCTAACCCGTACGCTGACACTAACCCACGCCCTCACACGTACGCTCCCCCTAGAGCGTTGTCGTACCCTCACCTGGACCCTAAACCGTCCCCGTCCCCTAACCCTAACCCTAGCCCGAAGCCTAACCCTAACCCTTCCCCGAAGCCTGACCCTCTGCCGTCCCCTAATCCTAACCCGTACGCTGACACTAACCCGCGCCCTCACACGTACGCTCCCCCTAGAGCGTTGTCGTACCCTCACCTGGACCCTAAACCGTCCCCGTCCCCTAACCCTAACCCTAGCCCGAAGCCTAACCCTAACCCTTCCCCGAAGCCTGACCCTCAGCCGTCCCCTAATCCTAACCCGTACGCTGACACTAACCCGCGCCCTCACACGTACGCTCCCCCTAGAGCGTTGTCGTACCCTCACCTGGACCCTAAACCGTCCCCGTCCCCTAACCCTAACCCTAGCCCGAACCCTAACCCTAACCCTTCCCCGAAGCCTGACCCTCAGCCGTCCCCTAATCCTAACCCGTACGCTGACACTAACCCGCGCCCTCACACGTACGCTCCCCCTAGAGCGTTGTCGTAACCTCACCTGGACCCTAAACCGTCCCCGTCCCCTAACGCTAACCCTAGCCCGAACCCTAACCCTAACCCTTCCCCGAAGCCTGACCCTCAGCCGTCCCCTAATCCTAACCCGTACGCTGACACTAACCCACGCCCTCACACGTACGCTCCCCCTAGAGCGTTGTCGTACCCTCACCTGGACCCTAAACCGTCCCCGTCCCCTAACCCTAACCCTAGCCCGAAGCCTAACCCTAACCCTTCCCCGAAGCCTGACCCTCAGCCGTCCCCTAATCCTAACCCGTACGCTGACACTAACCCGCGCCCTCACACGTACGCTCCCCCTAGAGCGTTGTCGTACCCTCACCTGGACCCTAAACCGTCCCCGTCCCCTAACCCTAACCCTAGCCCGAACCCTAACCCTAACCCTTCCCCGAAGCCTGACCCTCAGCCGTCCCCTAATCCTAACCCGTACGCTGACACTAACCCGCGCCCTCACACGTACGCTCCCCCTAGAGCGTTGTCGTACCCTCACCTGGACCCTAAACCGTCCCCGTCCCCTAACCCTAACCCTAGCCCGAAGCCTAACCCTAACCCTTCCCCGAAGCCTGACCCTCAGCCGTCCCCTAATCCTAACCCGTACGCTGACACTAACCCGCGCCCTCACACGTACGCTCCCCCTAGAGCGTTGTCGTACCCTCACCTGGACCCTAAACCGTTCCCGTCCCCTAACCCTAACCCTAACCCGAACCCTAACCCTAACTCTTCCCCGAAGCCTGACCCTCAGCCGTCCCCTAATCCTAACCCGTACGCTGACACTAACCCGCGCCCTCACACGTACGCTCCCCCTAGAGCGTTGTCGTACCCTCACCTGGACCCTAAACCGTCCCCGTCCCCTAACCCTAACCCTAGCCCGAACCCTAACCCTAACCCTTCCCCGAAGCCTGACCCTCAGCCGTCCCCTAATCCTAACCCGTACGCTGACACTAACCCGCGCCCTCACACGTACGCTCCCCCTAGAGCGTTGTTGTACCCTCACCTGGACCCTAAACCGTCCCCGTCCCCTAACCCTAACCCTAGCCCGAAGCCTAACCCTAACCCTTCCCCGAAGCCTGACCCTCAGCCGTCCCCTAATCCTAACCCGTACGCTGACACTAACCCGCGCCCTCACACGTACGCTCCCCCTAGAGCGTTGTCGTACCCTCACCTGGACCCTAAACCGTCCCCGTCCCCTAACCCTAACCCTAGCCCGAACCCTAACCCTAAACCTTCCCCGAAGCCTGACCCTCAGCCGTCCCCTAATCCTAACCCGTACGCTGACACTAACCCGCGCCCTCACACGTACGCTCCCCCTAGAGCGTTGTCGTACCCTCACCTGGACCCTAAACCGTCCCCGTCCCCTAACCCTAACCCTAGCCCGAAGCCTAACCCTAACCCTTCCCCGAAGCCTGACCCTCAGCCGTCCCCTAATCCTAACCCGTACGCTGACACTAACCCGCGCCCTCACACGTACGCTCCCCCTAGAGCGTTGTCGTACCCTCACCTGGACCCTAAACCGTCCCCGTCCCCTAACCCTAACCCTAGCCCGAACCCTAACCCTAACCCTTCCCCGAAGCCTGACCCTCAGCCGTCCCCTAATCCTAACCCGTACGCTGACACTAACCCGCGCCCTCACACGTACGCTCCCCCTAGAGCGTTGTCGTACCCTCACCTGGACCCTAAACCGTCCCCGTCCCCTAACCCTAACCCTAGCCCGAACCCTAACCCTAACCCTTCCCCGATGCCTGACCCTCAGCCGTCCCCTAATCCTAACCCGTACGCTGACACTAACTCACGCCCTCACACGTACGCTCCCCCTAGAGCGTTGTCGTACCCTCACCTGGACCCTAAACCGTCCCCGTCCCCTAACCCTAACCCTAGCCCGAACCCTAACCCTAACCCTTCCCCGAAACCTGACCCTCAGCCGTCCCCTAATCCTAACCCGTACGCTGACACTAACCCGCGCCCTCACACGTACGCTCCCCCTAGAGCGTTGTCGTACCCTCACCTGGACCCTAAACCGTCCCCGTCCCCTAACCCTAACCCTAGCCCGAAGCCTAACCCTAACCCTTCCCCGAAGCCTGACCCTCAGCCGTCCCCTAATCCTAACCCGTACGCTGACACTAACCCGCGCCCTCACACGTACGCTCCCCCTAGAGCGTTGTCGTACCCTCACCTGGACCCTAAACCCTCCCCGTCCCCTAACCCTAACCCTAGCCCGAACCCTAACCCTAACCCTTCCCCGAAGCCTGACCCTCAGCCGTCCCCTAATCCTAACCCGTACGCTGACACTAACCCGCGCCCTCACACGTACGCTTCCCCTAGAGCGTTGTCGTACCCTCACCTGGACCCTAAACCGTCCCCGTCCCCTAACCCTAACCCTAGCCCGAACCCTAACCCTAACCCTTCCCCGAAGCCTGACCCTCAGCCGTCCCCTAATCCTAACCCGTACGCTGACACTAACCCGCGCCCTCACACGTACGCTCCCCCTAGAGCGTTGTCGTACCCTCACCTGGACCCTAAACCGTCCCCGTCCCCTAACCCTAACCCTAGCCCGAAGCCTAACCCTAACCCTTCCCCGAAGCCTGACTCTCAGCCGTCCCCTAATCCTAACCCGTACGCTGACACTAACCCGCGCCCTCACACGTACGCTCCCCCTAGAGCGTTGTCGTACCCTCACCTGGACCCTAAACCGTCCCCGTCCCCTAACCCTAACCCTAGCCCGAACCCTAACCCTAACACTTCCCCGAAGCCTGACCCTCAGCCGTCCCCTAATCCTAACCCGTACGCTGACACTAACCCGCGCCCTCACACGTACGCTCCCCCTAGAGCGTTGTCGTACCCTCACCTGGACCCTAAACCGTCCCCGTCCCCTAACCCTAACCCTAGCCCGAAGCCTAACCCTAACCCTTCCCCGAAGCCTGACCCTCAGCCGTCACCTAATCCTAACCCGTACGCTGACACTAACCCGCGCCCTCACACGTACGCTCCCCCTAAAGCGTTGTCGTACCCTCACCTGGACCCTAAACCGTCCGCGTCCCCTAACCCTAACCCTAGCCCGAACCCTAACCCTAACCCTTCCCCGAAGCCTGACCCTCAGCCGTCCCCTAATCCTAACCCGTACGCTGACACTAACTCACGCCCTCACACGTACGCTCCCCCTAGAGCGTTGTCGTACCCTCACCTGGACCCTAAACCGTCCCCGTCCCCTAACCCTAACCCTAGCCCGAACCCTAACCCTAACCCTTCCCCGAAACCTGACCCTCAGCCGTCCCCTAATCCTAACCCGTACGCTGACACTAACCCGCGCCCTCACACGTACGCTCCCCCTAGAGCGTTGTCGTACCCTCACATGGACCCTAAACCGTCCCCGTCCCCTAACCCTAACCCTAGCCCGAACCCTAACCCTAACCCTTCCCCGAAGCCTGACCCTCAGCCGTCCCCTAATCCTAACCCGTACGCTGACACTAACCCGCGCCCTCACACGTACGCTCCCCCTAGAGCGTTGTCGTACCCTCACCTGGACCCTAAACCGTCCCCGTCCCCTAACCCTAACCCAGCCCGAACCCTAACCCTATCCCTTCCCCGAAGCCTGACCCTCAGCCGTCCCCTAATCTTAACCCGTACGCTGACACTAACCCGCGCCCTCACACGTGCGCTCCCCCTAGAGCGTTGTCGTACCCTCACCTGGACCCTAAACCGTCCCCGTCCCCTAACCCTAACCCTAGCCCGAACCCTAACCCTAACCCTTCCCCGAAGCCTGACCCTCAGCCGTCCCCTAATCCTAACCCGTACGCTGACACTAACCCGCGCCCTCACACGTACGCTCCGCCTAGAGCGTTGTCGTACCCTCACCTGGACCCTAAACCGTCCCCGTCCCCTAACCCTAACCCTAGACCGAACCCTAACCCTAACCCTTCCCCGAAGCCTGACCCTCAGCCGTCCCCTAATCCTAACCCGTACGCTGACACTAACCCGCACCCTCACACGTACGCTCCCCCTAGAGCGTTGTCGTACCCTCACCTGGACCCTAAACCGTCCCCGTCCCCTAACCCTAACCCTAGCCCGAACCCTAACCCTAACCCTTCCCCGAAGCCTGACCCTCAGCCGTCCCCTAATCCTAACCCGTACGCTGACACTAACCCGCGCCCTCACACGTACGCTCCCCCTAGAGCGTTGTCGTACCCTCACCTGGACCCTAAACCGTCCCCGTCCCCTAACCCTAACCCTAGCCCGAAGCCTAACCCTAACCCTTCCCCGAAGCCTGACCCTCAGCCGTCCCCTAATCCTAACCCGTACGCTGACACTAACCCGCGCCCTCACACGTACGCTCCCCCTAGAGCGTTGTCGTACCCTCACCTGGACCCTAAACCGTCCCCGTCCCCTAACCCTAACCCTAGCCCGAACCCTAACCCTAACCCTTCCCCGAAGCCTGACCCTCAGCCGTCCCCTAATCCTAACCCGTACGCTGACACTAACCCGCGCCCTCACACGTACGCTCCCCCTAGAGCGTTGTTGTACCCTCACCTGGACCCTAAACCGTCCCCGTCCCCTAACCCTAACCCTAGCCCGAACACTAAACCTAACCCTTCCCCGAAGCCTGACCCTCAGCCGTCCCCTAATCCTAACCCGTACGCTGACACTAACCCGCGCCCTCACACGTACGCTCCCCCTAGAGCGTTGTCGTACCCTCACCTGGACCCTAAACCGTCCCCGTCCCCTAACCCTAACCCTAGCCCGAACCCTAACCCTAACCCTTCCCCGAAGCCTGACCCTCAGCCGTCCCCTAATCCTAACCCGTACGCTGACACTAACCCGCGCCCTCACACGTACGCTCCCCCTAGAGCGTTGTCGTACCCTCACCTGGACCCTAAACCGTCCCCGTCCCCTAACCCTAACCCTAGCCCGAACCCTAACCCTAACCCTTCCCCGAAGCCTGACCCTCACCCGTCCCCTAATCCTAACCCGTACGCTGACACTAACCCGCGCCCTCACACGTACGCTCCCCCTAGAGCGTTGTCGTACCCTCACCTGGACCCTAAACCGTCCCCGTCCCCTAACCCTAACCCTAGCCCGAAGCCTAACCCTAACCCTTCCCCGAAGCCTGACCCTCAGCCGTCCCCTAATCCTAACCCGTACGCTGACACTAACCCGCGCCCTCACACGTACGCTCCCCATAGAGCGTTGTCGTACCCTCACCTGGACCCTAAACCGTCCCCGTACCCTAACCCTAACCCTAGCCTGAACTCTAACCCTAACGCTTCCCCGAAGCCTGACCCTCAGCAGTCCCCTAATCCTAACCCGTACGCTGACACTAACCCGCGCCCTCACACGTACGCTCCCCATAGAGCGTTGTCGTACCCTCACCTGGACCCTAAACCGTCCCCGTCCCCTAACCCTAACCCTAGCCCGAACCCTAACCCTAACCCTTCCCCGAAGCCTGACCCTCAGCCGTCCCCTAATCCTAACCCGTACGCTGACACTAACCCGCGCCCTCACACGTACGCTCCCCCTAGAGCGTTGTCGTACCCTCACCTGGACCCTAAACCGTCCCCGTCCCCTAACCCTAACCCTAGCCCGAAGCCTAACCCTAACCCTTCCCCGAAGCCTGACCCTCAGCCGTCCCCTAATCCTAACCCGTACGCTGACACTAACCCGCGCCCTCACACGTACGCTCCCCCTAGAGCGTTGTCGTACCCTCACCTGGACCCTAAACCGTCCCCGTCCCCTAACCCTAACCCTAGCCCGAACCCGAAACCTAACCCTTCCCCGAAGCCTGACCCTCAGCCGTCCCCTAATCCTAACCCGTACGCTGACACTAACCCGCGCCCTCACACGTACGCTCCCCCTAAAGCGTTGTCGTACCCTCACCTGGACCCTAAACCGTCCCCGTCCCCTAACCCTAACCCTAGCCCGAACCCTAACCCTAACCCTTCCCCGAAGCCTGACCCTCAGCCGTCCCCTAATCCTAACCCGTACGCTGACACTAACTCACGCCCTCACACGTACGCTCCCTCTAGAGCGTTGTCGTACCCTCACCTGGACCCTAAACCGTCCCCGTCCCCTAACCCTAACCCTAGCCCGAACCCGAAACCTAACCCTTCCCCGAAGCCTGACCCTCAGCCGTCCCCTAATCCTAACCCGTACGCTGACACTAACCCGCGCCCTCACACGTACGCTCCCCCTAAAGCGTTGTCGTACCCTCACCTGGACCCTAAACCGTCCCCGTCCCCTAACCCTAACCCTAGCCCGAACCCTAACCCTAACCCTGCCCCGAAGCCTGACCCTCAGCCGTCCCCTAATCCTAACCCGTACGCTGACACTAACTCACGCCCTCACACGTACGCTCCCCCTAGAGCGTTGTCGTACCCTCACCTGGACCCTAAACCGTCCCCGTCCCCTAACCCTAACCCTAGCCCGAACCCTAACCCTAACCCTTCCCCGAAGCCTGACCCTCAGCCGTCCCCTAATCCTAACCCGTACGCTGACACTAACCCGCGCCCTCACACGTACGCTCCCCCTAGAGCGTTGTCGTACCCTCACCTGGACCCTAAACCGTCCCCGTCCCCTAACCCTAACCCTAGCCCGAAGCCTAACCCTAACCCTTCCCCGAAGCCTGACCCTCAGCCGTCCCCTAATCCTAACCCGTACGCTGACACTAACCCGCGCCCTCACACGTACGCTCCCCCTAGAGCGTTGTCGTACCCTCACCTGGACCCTAAACCGTCCCCGTCCCCTAACCCTAACCCTAGCCCGAAGCCTAACCCTAACCCTTCCCCGAAGCCTGACCCTCAGCCGTCCCCTAATCCTAACCCGTACGCTGACACTAACCCGCGGCCTCCCACGTACGCTCCCCCTAGAGCGTTGTCGTACCCTCACCTGGACCCTAAACCGTCCCCGTCCCCTAACCCTAACCCTAGCCCGAACCCTAACCCTAACCCTTCCCCGAAGCCTGACCCTCAGCCGTCCCCTAATCCTAACCCGTACGCTGACACTAACCCGCGCCCTCACACGTACGCTCCCCCTAGAGCGTTGTCGTACCCTCACCTGGACCCTAAACCGTCCCCGTCCCCTAACCCTAACCCTAGCCCGAAGCCTAACCCTAACCCTTCCCCGAAGCCTGACCCTCAGCCGTCCCCTAATCCTAACCCGTACGCTGACACTAACCCGCGGCCTCACACGTACGCTCCCCCTAGATCGTTGTCGTACCCTCACCTGGACCCTAAACCGTCCCCGTCCCCTAACCCTAACCCTAGCCCGAACCCTAACCCTAACCCTTCCCCGAAGCCTGACCCTCAGCCGTCCCCTAATCCTAACCCGTACGCTGACACTAACCCGCGCCCTCACACGTACGCTCCCCCTAGAGCGTTGTCGTACCCTCACCTGGACCCTAAACCGTCCCTGTCCCCTAACCCTAACCCTAGCCCGAAGCCTAACCCTAACCCTTCCCCGAAGCCTGACCCTCAGCCGTCCCGTAATCCTAACCCGTACGCTGACACTAACCCGCGCCCTCACACGTACGCTCCCCCTAGTGCGTTGTCGTACCCTCACCTGGACCCTAAACCGTGCCCGTCCCCTAACCCTAACCCTAGCCCGAACCCTAACCCTAACCCTTCCCCGAAGCCTGACCCTCAGCCGTCCCCTAATCCTAACCCGTACGCTGACACTAACCCGCGCCCTCACACGTACGCTCCCCCTAGAGCGTTGTCGTACCCTCACCTGGACCCTAAACCGTCCCCGTCCCCTAACCCTAACCCTAGCCCGAACCCTAACCCTAACCCTTCCCCGAAGCCTGACCCTCAGCCGTCCCCTAATCCTAACCCGTACGCTGACACTAACCCGCGCCCTCACACGTACGCTCCCCCTAGAGCGTTGTCGTACCCTCACCTGGACCCTAAACCGTCCCCGTCCCCTAACCCTAACCCTAGCCCGAACCCTAACCCTAACCCTTCCCCGAAGCCTGACCCTCAGCCGTCCCCTAATCCTAACCCGTACGCTGACACTAACCCGCGGCCTCACACGTACGCTCCCCCTAGAGCGTTGTCGTACCCTCACCTGGACCCTAAACCATCCCCATCCCCTAACCCTGACCCTACCCGAACCCTAACCCTAACCCTTCCCCAAAGCCTGACCCTCAGCCGTCCCCTAATCCTAACCCGTACGCTGACACTAACCCGCGCCCTGACACGTACGCTCCCCCTAGAGCGTTGTCGTACCCTCACCTGGACCCTAAACCGTCCCCGTCCCCTAACCCTAACCCTAGCCCGAACCCTAACCCTAACCCTTCCCCGAAGCCTGACCCTCAGCCGTCCCCTAATCCTAACCCGTACGCTGACACTAACCCGCGCCCTCACACGTACGCTCCCCCTAGAGCGTTGTCGTACCCTCACCTGGACCCTAAACCGTCCCCGTCCCCTAACCCTAACCCTAGCCCGAAGCCTAACCCTAACCCTTCCCCGAAGCCTGACCCTCAGCCGTCCCCTAATCCTAACCCGTACGCTGACACTAACCCGCGCCCTCACACGTACGCTCCCCCTAGAGCGTTGTCGTACCCTCACCTGGACCCTAAACCGTCCCCGTCCCCTAACCCTAACCCTAGCCCGAACCCTAACCCTAACCCTTCCCCGAAGCCTGACCCTCAGCCGTCCCCTAATCCTAACCCGTACGCTGACACTAACCCGCGGCCTCACACGTACGCTCCCCCTAGAGCGTTGTCGTACCCTCACCTGGACCCTAAACAGTCCCCGTCCCCTAACCCTAACCCTAGCCCGAAGCCTAACCCTAACCCTTCCCCGAAGCCTGACCCTCAGCCGTCCCCTAATCCTAACCCATACGCTGACACTAACCCGCGCCCTCACACGTACGCTCCCCCTAGAGCGTTGTCGTACCCTCACCTGGACCCTAAACCGTCCCCGTCCCCTAACCCTAACCCTAGCCCGAACCCTAACCCTAACCCTTCCCCGAAGCCTGACCCTCAGCCGTCCCCGAATCCTAACCCGTACGCTGACACTAACCCGCGCCCTCACACGTACGCTCCCCCTAGAGCGTTGTCGTACTCTCAACTGGACCCTAAACCGTCCCCGTCCCCTAACCCTAACCCTAGCCCGAACCCTAACCCTAACCCTTCCCCGAAGCCTGACCCACAGCCGTCCCCTAATCCTAACCCGTACGCTGACACTAACCCGCGCCCTCACACGTACGCTCCCCCTAGAGCGTTGTCGTACCCTCACCTGGACCCTAAACCGTCCCCGTCCCCTAACCCTAACCCTAGCCCGAAGCCTAACCCTAACCCTTCCCCGAAGCCTGACCCTCAGCCGTCCCCTAATCCTAACCCGTACGCTGACACTAACCCGCGCCCTCACACGTACGCTCCCCCTAGAGCGTTGTCGTACCCTCACCTGGACCCTAAACCGTCCCCGTCCCCTAACCCTAACCCTAGCCCGAAGCCTAACCCTAACCCTTCCCCGAAGCCTGACCCTCAGCCGTCCCCTAATCCTAACCCGTACGCTGACACTAACCCGCGCCCTCACACGTACGCTCCCCCTAGAGCGTTGTCGTACCCTCACCTGGACCCTAAACCGTCCCCGTCCCCTAACCCTAACCCTAGCCCGAACCCTAACCCTAACCCTTCCCCGAAGCCTGACCCTCAGCCGTCCCCTAATCCTAACCCGTACGCTGACACTAACCCGCGCCCTCACACGTACGCTCCCCCTAGAGCGTTGTCGTACCCTCACCTGGACCCTAAACCGTCCCCGTCCCCTAACCCTAACCCTAGCCCGAAGCCTAACCCTAAACCTTCCCCGAAGCCTGACCCTCAGCCGTCCCCTAATCCTAACCCGTACGCTGACACTAACCCTCGCCCTCACACGTACGCTCCCCCTAGAGCGTTGTCGTACCCTCACCTGGACCCTAAACCGTCCCCGTCCCCTAACCCTAACCCTAGCCCGAAGCCTAACCCTAACCCTTCCCCGAAGCCTGACCCTCAGCCGTCCCCTAATCCTAACCCGTACGCTGACACTAACCCGCGCCCTCACACGTACGCTCCCCCTAGAGCGTTGTCGTACCCTCACCTGGACCCTAAACCGTCCCCGTCCCCTAACCCTAACCCTAGCCCGAACCCTAACCCTAACCCTTCCCCGAAGCCTGACCCTCAGCCGTCCCCTAATCCTTACCCGTACGCTGACACTAACCCGCGCCCTCACACGTACGCTCCCCCTAGAGCGTTGTCGTACCCTCACCTGGACCCTAAACCGTCCCCGTCCCCTAACCCTAACCCTAGCCCGAAGCCTAACCCTAACCCTTCCCCGAAGCCTGACCCTCAGCCGTCCCCTAATCCTAACCCGTACGCTGACACTAACCCGCGCCCTCACACGTACGCTCCCCCTAGAGCGTTGTCGTACCCTCACCTGGACCCTAAACCGTCCCCGTCCCCTAACCCTAACCCTAGCCCGAAGCCTAACCCTAACCCTTCCCCGAAGCCTGACCCTCAGCCGTCCCCTAATCCTTACCCGTACGCTGACACTAACCCGCGCCCTCACACGTACGCTCCCCCTAGAGCGTTGTCGTACCCTCACCTGGACCCTAAACCGTCCCCGTCCCCTAACCCTAACCCTAGCCCGAAGCCTAACCCTAACCCTTCCCCGAAGCCTGACCCTCAGCCGTCCCCTAATCCTAACCCGTACGCTGACACTAACCCGCGGCCTCACACGTACGCTCCCCCTAGAGCGTTGTCGTACCCTCACCTGGACCCTAAACCGTCCCCGTCCCCTAACCCTAACCCTAGCCCGAAGCCTAACCCTAACCCTTCCCCGAAGCCTGACCCTCAGCCGTCCCCTAATCCTAACCCGTACGCTGACACTAACCCGCGCCCTCACACGTACGCTCCCCCTAGAGCGTTGTCGTATCCTCACCTGGACCCTAAACCGTCCCCGTCCCCTAACGCTAACCCTAGCCCGAACCCTAACCCTAACACTTCCCCGAAGCCTGACCCTCAGCCGTCCCCTAATCCTAACCCGTACGCTGACACTAACCCGCGCCCTCACACGTACGCTCCCCCTAGAGCGTTGTCGTACCCTCACCTGGACCCTAAACCGTCCCCATCCCCTAACCCTAACCCTAGCCCGAAGCCTAACCCTAACCCTTCCCCGAAGCCTGACCCTCAGCCGTCCCCTAATCCTAACCCGTACGCTGACACTAACCCGCGCCCTCACACGTACGCTCCCCCTAGAGCGTTGTCGTACCCTCACCTGGACCCTAAACCGTCCCCGTCCCCTAACCCTAACCCTAGCCCGAAGCCTAACCCTAACCCTTCCCCGAAGCCTGACCCTCAGCCGTCCCCTAATCCTAACCCGTACGCTGACACTAACCCGCGCCCTCACACGTACGCTCCCCCTAGAGCGTTGTCGTACCCTCACCTGGACCCTAAACCGTCCCCGTCCCCTAACCCTAACCCTAGCCCGAACCCTAACCCTAAACCTTCCCCGAAGCCTGACCCTCAGCCGTCCCCTAATCCTAACCCGTACGCTGACACTAACCCGCGCCCTCACACGTACGCTCCCCCTAGAGCGTTGTCGTACCCTCACCTGGACCCTAAACCGTCCCCGTCCCCTAACCCTAACCCTAGCCCGAAGCCTAACCCTAACCCTTCCCCGAAGCCTGACCCTCAGCCGTCCCCTAATCCTAACCCGTACGCTGACACTAACCCGCGCCCTCACACGTACGCTCCCCCTAGAGCGTTGTCGTACCCTCACCTGGACCCTAAACCGTCCCCGTCCCCTAACCCTAACCCTAGCCCGAACCCTAACCCTAACCCTTCCCCGAAGCCTGACCCTCAGCCGTCCCCTAATCCTAACCCGTACGCTGACACTAACCCGCGCCCTCACACGTTTGCTCCCCCTAGAGCGTTGTCGTACCCTCACCTGGACCCTAAACCGTCCCCGTCCCCTAACCCTAACCCTAGCCCGAAGCCTAACCCTAACCCTTCCCCGAAGCCTGACCCTCAGCCGTCCCCTAATCCTAACCCGTACGCTGACACTAACCCGCGCCCTCACACGTACGCTCCCCCTAGAGCGTTGTCGTACCCTCACCTGGACCCTAAACCGTCCCAGTCCCCTAACCCTAACCCTAGCCCGAACCCTAACCCTAACCCTTCCCCGAAGCCTGACCCTCAGCCGTCCCCTAATCCTAACCCGTACGCTGACACTAACCCGCGCCCTCACACGTACGCTCCCCCTAGAGCGTTGTCGTACCCTCACCTGGACCCTAAACCGTCCCCGTCCCCTAACCCTAACCCTAGCCCGAACCCTAACCCTAACCCTTCCCCGAAGCCTGACCCTCAGCCGTCCCCTAATCCTAACCCGTACGCTGACACTAACCCGCGCCCTCACACGTACGCTCCCCCTAGAGCGTTGTCGTACCCTCACCTGGACCCTAAACCGTCCCCGTCCCCTAACCCTAACCCTAGCCCGAAGCCTAACCCTAACCCTTCCCCGAAGCCTGACCCTCAGCCGTCCCCTAATCCTAACCCGTACGCTGACACTAACCCGCGCCCTCACACGTACGCTCCCCCTAGAGCGTTGTCGTACCCTCACCTGGACCCTAAACCGTCCCCGTCCCCTAACCCTAACCCTAGCCCGAAGCCTAACCCTAACCCTTCCCCGAAGCCTGACCCTCAGCCGTCCCCTAATCCTAACCCGTACGCTGACACTAACCCGCGCCCTCACACGTACGCTCCCCCTAGAGCGTTGTCGTACCCTCACCTGGACCCTAAACCGTCCCCGTCCCCTAACCCTAACCCTAGCCCGAACCCTAACCCTAACCCTTCCCCGAAGCCTGACCCTCAGCCGTCCCCTAATCCTAACCCGTACGCTGACACTAACCCGCGCCCTCACACGTACGCTCCCCCTAGAGCGTTGTCGTACCCTCACCTGGACCCTAAACCGTCCCCGTCCCCTAACCCTAACCCTAGCCCGAAGCCTAACCCTAAACCTTCCCCGAAGCCTGACCCTCAGCCGTCCCCTAATCCTAACCCGTACGCTGACACTAACCCTCGCCCTCACACGTACGCTCCCCCTAGAGCGTTGTCGTACCCTCACCTGGACCCTAAACCGTCCCCGTCCCCTAACCCTAACCCTAGCCCGAAGCCTAACCCTAACCCTTCCCCGAAGCCTGACCCTCAGCCGTCCCCTAATCCTAACCCGTACGCTGACACTAACCCGCGCCCTCACACGTACGCTCCCCCTAGAGCGTTGTCGTACCCTCACCTGGACCCTAAACCGTCCCCGTCCCCTAACCCTAACCCTAGCCCGAACCCTAACCCTAACCCTTCCCCGAAGCCTGACCCTCAGCCGTCCCCTAATCCTTACCCGTAGGCTGACACTAACCCGCGCCCTCACACGTACGCTCCCCCTAGAGCGTTGTCGTACCCTCACCTGGACCCTAAACTGTCCCCGTCCCCTAACCCTAACCCTAGCCCGAAGCCTAACCCTAACCCTTCCCCGAAGCCTGACCCTCAGCCGTCCCCTAATCCTAACCCGTACGCTGACACTAACCCGCGCCCTCACACGTACGCTCCCCCTAGAGCGTTGTCGTACCCTCACCTGGACCCTAAACCGTCCCCGTCCCCTAACCCTAACCCTAGCCCGAAGCCTAACCCTAACCCTTCCCCGAAGCCTGACCCTCAGCCGTCCCCTAATCCTTACCCGTACGCTGACACTAACCCGCGCCCTCACACGTACGCTCCCCCTAGAGCGTTGTCGTACCCTCACCTGGACCCTAAACCGTCCCCGTCCCCTAACCCTAACCCTAGCCCGAAGCCTAACCCTAACCCTTCCCCGAAGCCTGACCCTCAGCCGTCCCCTAATCCTAACCCGTACGCTGACACTAACCCGCGGCCTCACACGTACGCTCCCCCTAGAGCGTTGTCGTACCCTCACCTGGACCCTAAACCGTCCCCGTCCCCTAACCCTAACCCTAGCCCGAAGCCTAACCCTAACCCTTCCCCGAAGCCTGACCCTCAGCCGTCCCCTAATCCTAACCCGTACGCTGACACTAACCCGCGCCCTCACACGTACGCTCCCCCTAGAGCGTTGTCGTATCCTCACCTGGACCCTAAACCGTCCCCGTCCCCTAACGCTAACCCTAGCCCGAACCCTAACCCTAACACTTCCCCGAAGCCTGACCCTCAGCCGTCCCCTAATCCTAACCCGTACGCTGACACTAACCCGCGCCCTCACACGTACGCTCCCCCTAGAGCGTTGTCGTACCCTCACCTGGACCCTAAACCGTCCCCATCCCCTAACCCTAACCCTAGCCCGAAGCCTAACCCTAACCCTTCCCCGAAGCCTGACCCTCAGCCGTCCCCTAATCCTAACCCGTACGCTGACACTAACCCGCGCCCTCACACGTACGCTCCCCCTAGAGCGTTGTCGTACCCTCACCTGGACCCTAAACCGTCCCCGTCCCCTAACCCTAACCCTAGCCCGAAGCCTAACCCTAACCCTTCCCCGAAGCCTGACCCTCAGCCGTCCCCTAATCCTAACCCGTACGCTGACACTAACCCGCGCCCTCACACGTACGCTCCCCCTAGAGCGTTGTCGTACCCTCACCTGGACCCTAAACCGTCCCCGTCCCCTAACCCTAACCCTAGCCCGAACCCTAACCCTAAACCTTCCCCGAAGCCTGACCCTCACCCGTCCCCTAATCCTAACCCGTACGCTGACACTAACCCGCGCCCTCACACGTACGCTCCCCCTAGAGCGTTGTCGTACCCTCACCTGGACCCTAAACCGTCCCCGTCCCCTAACCCTAACCCTAGCCCGAAGCCTAACCCTAACCCTTCCCCGAAGCCTGACCCTCAGCCGTCCCCTAATCCTAACCCGTACGCTGACACTAACCCGCGCCCTCACACGTACGCTCCCCCTAGAGCGTTGTCGTACCCTCACCTGGACCCTAAACCGTCCCCGTCCCCTAACCCTAACCCTAGCCCGAACCCTAACCCTAACCCTTCCCCGAAGCCTGACCCTCAGCCGTCCCCTAATCCTAACCCGTACGCTGACACTAACCCGCGCCCTCACACGTATGCTCCCCCTAGAGCGTTGTCGTACCCTCACCTGGACCCTAAACCGTCCCCGTCCCCTAACCCTAACCCTAGCCCGAAGCCTAACCCTAACCCTTCCCCGAAGCCTGACCCTCAGCCGTCCCCTAATCCTAACCCGTACGCTGACACTAACCCGCGCCCTCACACGTACGCTCCCCCTAGAGCGTTGTCGTACCCTCACCTGGACCCTAAACCGTCCCAGTCCCCTAACCCTAACCCTAGCCCGAACCCTAACCCTAACCCTTCCCCGAAGCCTGACCCTCAGCCGTCCCCTAATCCTAACCCGTACGCTGACACTAACCCGCGCCCTCACACGTACGCTCCCCCTAGAGCGTTGTCGTACCCTCACCTGGACCCTAAACCGTCCCCGTCCCCTAACCCTAACCCTAGCCCGAACCCTAACCCTAACCCTTCCCCGAAGCCTGACCCTCAGCCGTCCCCTAATCCTAACCCGTACGCTGACACTAACCCGCGCCCTCACACGTACGCTCCCCCTAGAGCGTTGTCGTACCCTCACCTGGACCCTAAACCGTCCCCGTCCCCTAACCCTAACCCTAGCCCGAACCCTAACCCTAACCCTTCCCCGAAGCCTGACCCTCAGCCGTCCCCTAATCCTAACCCGTACGCTGACACTAACCCGCGCCCTCACACGTACGCTCCCCCTAGAGCGTTGTCGTACCCTCACCTGGACCCTAAACCGTTCCCGTCCCCTAACCCTAACCCTAGCCCGAACCCTAACCCTAACCCTTCCCCGAAGCCTGACCCTCAGCCGTCCCCTAATCCTAACCCGTACGCTGACACTAACCCGCGCCCTCACACGTACGCTCCCCCTAGAGCGTTGTCGTACCCTCACCTGGACCCTAAACCGTCCCCGTCCCCTAACCCTAACCCTAGCCCGAACCCTAACCCTAACCCTTCCCCGAAGCCTGACCCTAAGCCGTCCCCTAATCCTAACCCGTACGCTGACACTAACCCGCGCCCTCACACGTACGCTCCCCCTAGAGCGTTGTCGTACCCTCACCTGGACCCTAAACCGTCCCCGTCCCCTAACCCTAACCCTAGCCCGAACCCTAACCCTAACCCTTCCCCGAAGCCTGACCCTCAGCCGTCCCCTAATCCTAACCCGTACGCTGACACTAACCCGCGCCCTCACACGTACGCTCCCCCTAGAGCATTGTCGTACCCTCACCTGGACCCTAAACCGTCCCCGTCCCCTAACCCTAACCCTAGCCCGAACCCTAACCCTAACCATTCCCCGAAGCCTGACCCTCAGCCGTCCCTTAATCCTAACCCGTACGCTGACACTAACCCGCGCCCTCACACGTACGCTCCCCCTAGAGCGTTGTCGTACCCTCACCTGGACCCTAAACCGTCCCCGTCCCCTAACCCTAACCCTAGCCCGAACCCTAACCCTAACCCTTCCCCGAAGCCTGACCCTCAGCCGTCCCCTAATCCTAACCCGTACGCTGACACTAACCCGCGCCCTCACACGTACGCTCCCCCTAGAGCGTTGTCGTACCCTCACCTGGACCCTAAACCGTCCCCGTCCCCTAACCCTAACCCTAGCCCGAACCCTAACCCTAACCCTTCCCCGAAGCCTGACCCTCAGCCGTCCCCTAATCCTAACCCGTACGCTGACACTAACCCGCGCCCTCACACGTACGCTCCCCCTAGAGCGTTGTCGTACCCTCACCTGGACCCTAAACCGTCCCCGTCCCCTAACCCTAACCCTAGCCTGAAGCCTAACCCTAACACTTCCCCGAAGCCTGACCCTCAGCCGTCCCCTAATCCTAACCCGTACGCTGACACTAACCCGCGCCCTCACACGTACGCTCCCCCTAGAGCGTTGTCGTACCCTCACCTGGACCCTAAACCGTCCCCGTCCCCTAACCCTAACCCTAGCCCGAACCCTAACCCTAACACTTCCCCGAAGCCTGACCCTCAGCCGTCCCCTAATCCTAACCCGTACGCTGACACTAACCCTCGCCCTCACACGTACGCTCCCCCTAGAGCGTTGTCGTACCCTCACCTGGACCCTAAACCGTCCCCGTCCCCTAACCCTAACCCTAGCCCGAACCCTAACCCTAACCCTTCCCCGAAGCCTGACCCTCAGCCGTCCCCTAATCCTAACCCGTACGCTGACACTAACCCGCGCCCTCACACGTACGCTCCCCCTAGAGCGTTGTCGTACCCTCACCTGGACCCTAAACCGTCCCCGTCCCCTAACCCTAACCCTAGCCCGAACCCTAACCCTAACCCTTCCCCGAAGCCTGACCCTCAGCCGTCCCTTAATCTTAACCCGTACGCTGACACTAACCCGCGCCCTCACACGTACGCTCCCCCTAGAGCGTTGTCGTACCCTCACCTGGACCCTAAACCGTCCCCGTCCCCTAACCCTAACCCTAGCCCGAAACCTAACCCTAACCCTTCCCCGAAGCCTGACCCTCAGCCGTCCCCGAATCCTAACCCGTACGCTGACACTAACCCGCGCCCTCACACGTACGCTACCCCTAGAGCGTTGTCGTACCCTCACCTGGACCCTAAACCGTCCCCGTCCCCTAACCCTAACCCTAGCCCGAACCCTAAACCTAACCCTTCCCCGAAGCCTGACCCTCAGCCGTCCCCTAATCCTAACCCGTACGCTGACACTAACCCGCGCCCTCACACGTACGCTCCCCCTAGAGCGTTGTCGTACCCTCACCTGGAGCCTAAACCGTCCCCGTCCCCTAACCCTAACCCTAGCCCGAAGCCTAACCCTAACCCTTCCCCGAAGCCTGACCCTCAGCCGTCCCCTAATCCTAACCCGTACGCTGACACTAACCCGCGGCCTCACACGTACGCTCCCCCTAGAGCGTTGTCGTACCCTCACCTGGACCCTAAACAGTCCCCGTCCCCTAACCCTAACCCTAGCCCGAAGCCTAACCCTAACCCTTCCCCGAAGCCTGACCCTCAGCCGTCCCCTAATCCTAACCCGTACGCTGACACTAACCCGCGCCCTCACACGTACGCTCCCCCTAGAGCGTTGTCGTACCCTCACCTGGACCCTAAACCGTCCCCGTCCCCTAACCCTAACCCTAGCCCGAACCCTAACCCTAACCCTTCCCCGAAGCCTGACCCTCAGCCGTCCCCGAATCCTAACCCGTACGCTGACACTAACCCGCGCCCTCACACGTACGCTCCCCCTAGAGCGTTGTCGTACCCTCAACTGGACCCTAAACCGTCCCCGTCCCCTAACCCTAACCCTAGCCCGAACCCTAACCGTAACCCTTCCCCGAAGCCTGACCCACAGCCGTCCCCTAATCCTAACCCGTACGCTGACACTAACCCGCGCCCTCACACGTACGCTCCCCCTAGAGCGTTGTCGTACCCTCACCTGGACCCTAAACCGTCCCCGTCCCCTAACCCTAACCCTAGCCCGAAGCCTAACCCTAACCCTTCCCCGAAGCCTGACCCTCAGCCGTCCCCTAATCCTAACCCGTACGCTGACACTAACCCGCGCCCTCACACGTACGCTCCCCCTAGAGCGTTGTCGTACCCTCACCTGGACCCTAAACCGTCCCCGTCCCCTAACCCTAACCCTAGCCCGAAGCCTAACCCTAACCCTTCCCCGAAGCCTGACCCTCAGCCGTCCCCTAATCCTAACCCGTACGCTGACACTAACCCGCGCCCTCACACGTACGCTCCCCCTAGAGCGTTGTCGTACCCTCACCTGGACCCTAAACCGTCCCCGTCCCCTAACGCTAACCCTAGCCCGAACCCTAACCCTAACCCTTCCCCGAAGCCTGACCCTCAGCCGTCCCCTAATCCTAACCCGTACGCTGACACTAACCCGCGCCCTCACACGTACGCTCCCCCTAGAGCGTTGTCGTACCCTCACCTGGACCCTAAACCGTCCCCGTCCCCTAACCCTAACCCTAGCCCGAAGCCTAACCCTAAACCTTCCCCGAAGCCTGACCCTCAGCCGTCCCCTAATCCTAACCCGTACGCTGACACTAACCCTCGCCCTCACACGTACGCTCCCCCTAGAGCGTTGTCGTACCCTCACCTGGACCCTAAACCGTCCCCGTCCCCTAACCCTAACCCTAGCCCGAAGCCTAACCCTAACCCTTCCCCGAAGCCTGACCCTCAGCCGTCCCCTAATCCTAACCCGTACGCTGACACTAACCCGCGCCCTCACACGTACGCTCCCCCTAGAGCGTTGTCGTACCCTCACCTGGACCCTAAACCGTCCCCGTCCCCTAACCCTAACCCTAGCCCGAACCCTAACCCTAACCCTTCCCCGAAGCCTGACCCTCAGCCGTCCCCGAATCCTAACCCGTACGCTGACACTAACCCGCGCCCTCACACGTACGCTCCCCCTAGAGCGTTGTCGTACCCTCACCTGGACCCTAAACCGTCCCCGTCCCCTAACCCTAACCCTAGCCCGAACCCTAACCCTAACCCTTCCCCGAAGCCTGACCCTCAGCCGTCCCCGAATCCTAACCCGTACGCTGACACTAACCCGCGCCCTCACACGTACGCTCCCCCTAGAGCGTTGTCGTACCCTCACCTGGACCCTAAACCGTCCCCGTCCCCTAACCCTAACCCTAGCCCGAACCCTAACCCTAACCCTTCCCCGAAGCCTGACCCTCAGCCGTCCCCTAATCCTAAACCGTACGCTGACACTAACCCGCGCCCTCACACGTACGCTCCCCCTAGAGCGTTGTCGTACCCTCACCTGGACCCTAAACCGTCCCCGTCCCCTAACCCTAACCCTAGCCCGAAGCCTAACCCTAACCCTTCCCCGAAGCCTGACCCTCAGCCGTCCCCTAATCCTAAACCGTACGCTGACACTAACCCGCGCCCTCACACGTACGCTCCCCCTAGAGCGTTGTCGTACCCTCACCTGGACCCTAAACCGTCCCCGTCCCCTAACCCTAACCCTAGCCCGAAGCCTAACCCTAACACTTCCCCGAAGCCTGACCCTCAGCCGTCCCCTAATCCTAACCCGTACGCTGACACTAACCCGCACCCTCACACGTACGCTCCCCCTAGAGCGTTGTCGTACCCTCACCTGGACCCTAAACCGTCCCCGTCCCCTAACCCTAACCCTAGCCCGAACCCTAACCCTAACCCTTCCCCGAAGCCTGACCCTCAGCCGTCCCCTAATCCTAACCCGTACGCTGACACTAACCCGCGCCCTCACACGTACGCTCCCCCTAGAGCGTTGTCGTACCCTCACCTGGACGCTAAACCGTCCCCGTCCCCTAACCCTAACCCTAGCCCGAACCCTAACCCTAACCCTTCCCCGAAGCCTGACCCTCAGCCGTCCCCTAATCCTAACCCGTACGCTGACACTAACCCGCGCCCTCACACGTACGCTCCCCCTAGAGCGTTGTCGTACCCTCACCTGGACCCTAAACCGTCCCCGTCCCCTAACCCTAACCCTAGCCCGAACCCTAACCCTAACCCTTCCCCGAAGCCTGACCCTCAGCCGTCCCCTAATCCTAACCCGTACGCTGACACTAACCCGCGCCCTCACACGTACGCTCCCCCTAGAGCGTTGTCGTACCCTCACCTGGACCCTAAACCGTCCCCGTCCCCTAACCCTAACCCTAGCCCGAAGCCTAACCCAAACACTTCCCCGAAGCCTGACCCTCAGCCGTCCCCTAATCCTAACCCGTACGCTGACACTAACCCGCGCCCTCACACGTACGCTCCCCCTAGAGCGTTGTCGTACCCTCACCTGGACCCTAAACCGTCCCCGTCCCCTAACCCTAACCCTAGCCCGAACCCTAACCCTAACCCTTCCCCGAAGCCTGACCCTCAGCCGTCCCCTAATCCTAACCCGTACGCTGACACTAACCCGCGGCCTCACACGTACGCTCCCCCTAGAGCGTTGTCGTACCCTAACCTGGACCCTAAACCGTCCCCGTCCCCTAACCCTAACCCTAGCCCGAAGCCTAACCCTAACCCTTCCCCGAAGCCTGACCCTCAGCCGTTCCCTAATCCTAACCCGTACGCTGACACTAACCCGCGGCCTCACACGTACGCTCCCCCTAGAGCGTTGTCGTACCCTCACCTGGACCCTAAACCGTCCCCGTCCCCTAACCCTAACCCTAGCCCGAACCCTAACCCTAACCCTTCCCCGAAGCCTGACCCTCAGCCGTCCCCTAATCCTAACCCGTACGCTGACACTAACCCGCGCCCTCACACGTACGCTCCCCCTAGAGCGTTGTCGTACCCTCACCTGGACCCTAAACCGTCCCCGTCCCCTAACCCTAACCCTAGCCCGAAGCCTAACCCTAACCCTTCCCCGAAGCCTGACCCTCAGCCGTCCCCTAATCCTAACCCGTACGCTGACACTAACCCGTGCCCTCACACGTACGCTCCCCCTAGAGCGTTGTCGTACCCTCACCTGGACCCTAAACCGTCCCCGTCCCCTAACCCTAACCCTAGCCCGAACCCTAACCCTAACCCTTCCCCGAAGCCTGACCCTCAGCCGTCCCCGAATCCTAACCCGTACGCTGACACTAACCCGCGCCCTCACACGTACGCTCCCCCTAGAGCGTTGTCGTACCCTCACCTGGACCCTAAACCGTCCCCGTCCCCTAACCCTAACCCTAGCCCGAACCCTAACCCTAACCCTTCCCCGAAGCCTGACCCTCAGCCGTCCCCTAATCCTAACCCGTATGCTGACACTAACCCGCGCCCTCACACGTACACTCCCCCTAGAGCGTTGTCGTACCCTCACCTGGACCCTAAACCGTCCCCGTCCCCTAACCCTAACCCTAGCCCGAAGCCTAACCCTAACACTTCCCCGAAGCCTGACCCTCAGCCGTCCCCTAATCCTAACCCGTACGCTGACACTAACCCGCGCCCTCACACGTACGCTCCCCCTAGAGCGTTGTCGTACCCTCACCTGGACCCTAAACCGTCCCCGTCCCCTAACCCTAACCCTAGCCCGAACCCCAACGCTAACCCTTCCCCGAAGCCTGACCCTCAGCCGTCCCCTAATCCTAACCCGTACGCTTTCACTAACCCGCGCCCTCACACGTACGCTCCCCCTAGAGCGTTGTCGTACCCTCACCTGGACCCTAAACCGTCCCCGTCCCCTAACCCTAACCCTAGCCCGAACCCTAACCCTAACACTTCCCCGAAGCCTGACCCTCAGCCGTCCCCTAATCCTAACCCGTACGCTGACACTAACCCGCGCCCTCACACGTACGCTCCCCCTAGAGCGTTGTCGTACCCTCACCTGGACCCTAAACCGTCCCCGTCCCCTAAACCTAACCCTAGCCCGAACCCTAACCCTAACCCTTCCCCGAAGCCTGACCCTCAGCCGTCCCCTAATCCTAACCCGTACGCTGACACTAACCCGCGCCCTCACACGTACGCTCCCCCTAGAGCGTTGTCGTACCCTCACCTGGACCCTAAACCGTCCCCGTTCCCTAACCCTAACCCTAGCCCGAACCCTAACCCTAACCCTTCCCCGAAGCCTGACCCTCAGCCGTCCCCTAATCCTAACCCGTACGCTGACACTAACCCGCGCCCTCACACGTACGCTCCCCCTAGAGCGTTGTCGTACCCTCACCTGGACCCTAAACGGTCCCCGTCCCCTAACCCTAACCCTAGCCCGAACCCTAACCCTAACCCTTCCCCGAAGCCTGACCCTCAGCCGTCCCCTAATCCTAACCCGTACGCTGACACTAACCCGCGCCCTCACACGTACGCTCCCCCTAGAGCGTTGTCGTACCCTCACCTGGACCCTAAACCGTCCCCGTTCCCTAACCCTAACCCTAGCCTGAACCCTAACCCTAACCCTTCCCCGAAGCCTGACCCTCAGCCGTCCCCTAATCCTAACCCGTACGCTGACACTAACCCGCGCCCTCACACGTACGCTCCCCCTAGAGCGTTGTCGTACCCTCACCTGGACCCTAAACCGTCCCCGTCCCCTAACCCTAACCCTAGCCCGAAGCCTAACCCTAACCCTTCCCCGAAGCCTGACCCTCAGCCGTCCCCTAATCCTAACCCGTACGCTGACACTAACCCGCGCCCTCACACGTACGCTCCCCCTAGAGCGTTGTCGTACCCTCACCTGGACCCTAAACCGTCCCCGTCCCCTAACCCTAACCCTAGCCCGAACCCTAACCCTAAACCTTCCCCGAAGCCTGACCCTCAGCCGTCCCCGAATCCTAACCCGTACGCTGACACTAACCCGCGCCCTCACACGTACGCTCCCCCTAGAGCGTTGTCGTACCCTCACCTGGACCCTAAACCGTCCCTGTCCCCTAACCCTAACCCTAGCCCGAACCCTAACCCTAACCCTTCCCCGAAGCCTGACCCTCAGCCGTCCCCTAATCCTAAACCGTACGCTGACACTAACCCGCGCCCTCACACGTACGCTCCCCCTAGAGCGTTGTCGTATCCTCACCTGGACCCTAAACCGTCCCCGTCCCCTAACCCTAACCCTAGCCCGAAGCCTAACCCTAACCCTTCCCCGAAGCCTGACCCTCAGCCGTCCCCTAATCCTAACCCGTACGCTGACACTAACCCGCGCCCTCACACGTACGCTCCCCCTAGAGCGTTGTCGTACCCTCACCTGGACCCTAAACCGTCCCCGTCCCCTAACCCTAACCCTAGCCCGAACCCTAACCCTAACCCTTCCCCGAAGCCTGACCCTCAGCCGTCCCCTAATCCTAACCCGTACGCTGACACTAACCCGCGCCCTCACACGTACGCTCCCCCTAGAGCGTTGTCGTACCCTCACCTGGACGCTAAACCGTCCCAGTCCCCTAACCCTAACCCTAGCCCGAACCCTAACCCTAACACTTCCCCGAAGCCTGACCCTCAGCCGTCCCCTAATCCTAACCCGTACGCTGACACTAACCCGCGCCCTCACACGTACGCTCCCCCTAGAGCGTTGTCGTACCCTCACGTGGACCCTAAACCGTCCCCGTCCCCTAACCCTAACCCTAGCCCGAACCCTAACCCTAACCCTTCCCCGAAGCCTGACCCTCAGCCGTCCCCTAATCCTAACCCGTACGCTGACACTAACCCGCGCCCTCACACGTACGCTCCCCCTAGAGCGTTGTCGTACCCTCACCTGGACCCTAAACCGTCCCCGTCCCCTAACCCTAACCCTAGCCCGAAGCCTAACCCTAACCCTTCCCCGAAGCCTGACCCTCAGCCGTCCCCTAATCCTAACCCGTACGCTGACACTAACCCGCGCCCTCACACGTACGCTCCCCCTAGAGCGTTGTCGTACCCTCACCTGGACCCTAAACCGTCCCCGTCCCCTAACCCTAACCCTAGCCCGAACCCTAACCCTAACCCTTCCCCGAAGCCTGACCCTCAGCCGTCCCCTAATCCTAACCCGTATGCTGACACTAACCCGCGCCCTCACACGTACACTCCCCCTAGAGCGTTGTCGTACCCTCACCTGGACCCTAAACCGTCCCCGTCCCCTAACCCTAACCCTAGCCCGAAGCCTAACCCTAACCCTTCCCCGAAGCCTGACCCTCAGCCGTCCCCTAATCCTAACCCGTACGCTGACACTAACCCGCGCCCTCACACGTACGCTCCCCCTAGAGCGTTGTCGTACCCTCACCTGGACCCTAAACCGTCCCCGTCCCCTAACCCTAACCCTAGCCCGAACCCTAACCCTAACCCTTCCCCGAAGCCTGACCCTCAGCCGTCCCCTAATCCTAACCCGTACGCTGACACTAACCCGCGCCCTCACACGTACGCTCCCCCTAGAGCGTTGTCGTACCCTCACCTGGACGCTAAACCGTCCCCGTCCCCTAACCCTAACCCTAGCCCGAACCCTAACCCTAACCCTTCCCCGAAGCCTGACCCTCAGCCGTCCCCTAATCCTAACCCGTACGCTGACACTAACCCGCGCCCTCACACGTACGCTCCCCCTAGAGCGTTGTCGTACCCTCACCTGGACCCTAAACCGTCCCCGTCCCCTAACCCTAACCCTAGCCCGAACCCTAACCCTAACCCTTCCCCGAAGCCTGACGCTCAGCCGTCCCCTAATCCTAACCCGTACGCTGACACTAACCCGCGCCCTCACACGTACGCTCCCCCTAGAGCGTTGTCGTACCCTCACCTGGACCCTAAACCGTCCCCGTCCCCTAACCCTAACCCTAGCCCGAAGCCTAACCCTAACCCTTCCCCGAAGCCTGACCCTCAGCCGTCCCCGAATCCTAACCCGTACGCTGACACTAACCCGCGCCCTCACACGTACGCTCCCCCTAGAGCGTTGTCGTACCCTCACCTGGACCCTAAACCGTCCCCGTCCCCTAACCCTAACCCTAGCCCGAACCCTAACCCTAACCCTTCCCCGAAGCCTGACCCTCAGCCGTCCCCTAATCCTAACCCGTATGCTGACACTAACCCGCGCCCTCACACGTACACTCCCCCTAGAGCGTTGTCGTACCCTCACCTGGACCCTAAACCGTCCCCGTCCCCTAACCCTAACCCTAGCCCGAAGCCAAACCCTAACCCTTCCCCGAAGCCTGACCCTCAGCCGTCCCCTAATCCTAACCCGTACGCTGACACTAACCCGCGCCCTCACACGTACGCTCCCCCTAGAGCGTTGTCGTACCCTCACCTGGACCCTAAACCGTCCCCGTCCCCTAACCCTAACCCTAGCCCGAACCCTAACCCTAACCCTTCCCCGAAGCCTGACCCTCAGCCGTCCCCTAATCCTAACCCGTACGCTGACACTAACCCGCGCCCTCACACGTACGCTCCCCCTAGAGCGTTGTCGTACCCTCACCTGGACCCTAAACCGTCCCCGTCCCCTAACCCTAACCCTAGCCCGAACCCTAACCCTAACACTTCCCCGAAGCCTGACCCTCAGCCGTCCCCTAATCCTAACCCGTACGCTGACACTAACCCGCGCCCTCACACGTACGCTCCCCCTAGAGCGTTGTCGTACCCTCACCTGGACCCTAAACCGTCCCCGTTCCCTAACCCTAACCCTAGCCTGAACCCTAACCCTAACCCTTCCCCGAAGCCTGACCCTCAGCCGTCCCCTAATCCTAACCCGTACGCTGACACTAACCCGCGCCCTCACACGTACGCTCCCCCTAGAGCGTTGTCGTACCCTCACCTGGACCCTAAACCGTCCCCGTCCCCTAACCCTAACCCTAGCCCGAAGCCTAACCCTAACCCTTCCCCGAAGCCTGACCCTCAGCCATCCCCTAATCCTAACCCGTACGCTGACACTAACCCGCGCCCTCACACGTACGCTCCCCCTAGAGCGTTGTCGTACCCTCACCTGGACCCTAAACCGTCCCCGTCCCCTAACCCTAACCCTAGCCCGAACCCTAACCCTAACCCTTCCCCGAAGCCTGACCCTCAGCCGTCCCCGAATCCTAACCCGTACGCTGACACTAACCCGCGCCCCCACACGTACGCTCCCCCTAGAGCGTTGTCGTACCCTCACCTGGACCCTAAACCGTCCCCGTCCCCTAACCCTAACCCTAGCCCGAACCCTAACCCTAACCCTTCCCCGAAGCCTGACCCTCAGCCGTCCCCTAATCCTAAACCGTACGCTGACACTAACCCACGCCCTCACACGTATGCTCCCCCTAGAGCGTTGTCGTACCCTCACCTGGACCCTAAACCGTCCCCGTCCCCTAACCCTAACCCTAGCCCGAAGCCTAAACCTAACCCTTCCCCGAAGCCTGACCCTCAGCCGTCCCCTAATCCTAACCCGTACGCTGACACTAACCCGCGCCCTCACACGTACGCTCCCCCTAGAGCGTTGTCGTACCCTCACCTGGACGCTAAACCGTCCCCGTCCCCTAACCCTAACCCTAGCCCGAACCCTAACCCTAACCCTTCCCCGAAGCCTGACCCTCAGCCGTCCCCTAATCCTAACCCGTACGCTGACACTAACCCGCGCCCTCACACGTACGCTCCCCCTAGAGCGTTGTCGTACCCTCACCTGGACCCTAAACCGTCCCCGTCCCCTAACCCTAACCCTAGCCCGAACCCTAACCCTAACCCTTCCCCGAAGCCTGACCCTCAGCCGTCCCCTAATCCTAACCCGTACGCTGACACTAACCCGCGCCCTCACACGTACGCTCCCCCTAGAGCGTTGTCGTACCCTCACCTGGACCCTAAACCGTCCCTGTCCCCTAACCCTAACCCTAGCCCGAACCCTAACCCTAACCCTTCCCCGAAGCCTGACCCTCAGCCGTCCCCTAATCCTAACCCGTACGCTGACACTAACCCGCGCCCTCACACGTACGCTCCCCCTAGAGCGTTGTCGTACCCTCACCTGGACCCTAAACCGTCCCCGTCCCCTAACCCTAACCCTAGCCCGAACCCTAACCCTAACCCTTCCCCGAAGCGTGACCCTCAGCCGTCCCCTAATCCTAACACGTACGCTGACACTAACCCGCGCCCTCACACGTACGCTCCCCCTAGAGCGTTGTCGTACCCTCACCTGGACCCTAAACCGTCCCCGTCCCCTAACCCTAACCCTAGCCCGAACCCTAACCCTAACCCTTCCCCGAAGCCTGACCCTCAGCCGTCCCCTAATCCTAACCCGTACGCTGACACTAACCCGCGCCCTCACACGTACGCTCCCCCTAGAGCGTTGTCGTACCCTCACCTGGACCCTAAACCGTCCCCGTCCCCTAACGCTAACCCTAGCCCGAACCCTAACCCTAACCCTTCCCCGAAGCCTGACCCTCAGCCGTCCCCTAATCCTAACCCGTACGCTGACACTAACCCGCGCCCTCACACGTACGCTCCCCCTAGAGCGTTGTCGTACCCTCACCTGGACCCTAAACCGTCCCCGTCCCCTAACCCTAACCCTAGCCGGAACCCTAACCCTAACCCTTCCCCGAAGCCTGACCCTCAGCCGTCCCCTAATCCTAACCCGTACGCTGACACTAACCCGCGCCCTCACACGTACGCTCCCCCTAGAGCGTTGTCGTACCCTCACCTGGACCCTAAACCGTCCCCGTCCCCTAACCCTAACCCTAGCCCGAAGCCTAACCCTAACCCTTCCCCGAAGCCTGACCCTCAGCCGTCCCCTAATCCTAACCCGTACGCTGACACTAACCCGCGCCCTCACAGGTACGCTCCCCCTAGAGCGTTGTCGTACCCTCACCTGCACCCTAAACCGTCCCCGTCCCCTAACCCTAACCCTAGCCCGAACCCTAACCCTAACCCTTCCCCGAAGCCTGACCCTCAGCCGTCCCCTAATCCTAACCCGTACGCTGACACTAACACACGCCCTCACACGTACGCTCCCCCTAGAGCGTTGTCGTACCCTCACCTGGACCCTAAACCGTCCCCGTCCCCTAACCCAAACCCTAGCCCGAAGCCTAACCCTAACCCTTCCCCGAAGCCTGACCCTCAGCCGTCCCCTAATCCTAACCCGTACGCTGACACTAACCCGCGCCCTCACACGTACGCTCCCCCTAGAGCGTTGTCGTACCCTCACCTGGACCCTAAACCGTCCCCGTCCCCTAACCCTAACCCTAGCCCGAACCCTAACCCTAACCCTTCCCCGAAGCCTGACCCTCAGCCGTCCCCTAATCCTAACCCGTACGCTGACACTAACCCGCGCCCTCACACGTACGCTCCCCCTAGAGCGTTGTCGTACCCTCACCTGGACCCTAAACCGTCCCCGTCCCCTAACGCTAACCCTAGCCCGAACCCTAACCCTAACCCTTCCCCGAAGCCTGACCCACAGCCGTCCCCTAATCCTAACCCTTACGCTGACACTAACCCGCTCCCTCACACGTACGCTCCCCCTAGAGCGTTGTCGTACCCTCACCTGGACCCTAAACCGTCCCCGTCCCCTAACCCTAACCCTAGCCCGAACCCTAACCCTAACCCTTCCCCGAAGCCTGACCCTCAGCCGTCCCCTAATCCTAACCCGTACGCTGACACTAACCCGCGCCCTCACACGTACGCTCCCCCTAGAGCGTTGTCGTACCCTCACCTGGACCCTAAACCGTCCCCGTCCCCTAACGCTAACCCTAGCCCGAAGCCTAACCCTAACCCTTCCCCGAAGCCTGACCCTCAGCCGTCCCCTAATCCTAACCCGTACGCTGACACTAACCCGCGCCCTCACACGTACGCTCCCCCTAGAGCGTTGTCGTACCCTCACCTGGACCCTAAACCGTCCCCGTCCCCTAACCCTAACCCTAGCCGGAACCCTAACCCTAACCCTTCCCCGAAGCCTGACCCTCAGCCGTCCCCTAATCCTAACCCGTACGCTGACACTAACCCGCGCCCTCACACGTACGCTCCCCCTAGAGCGTTGTCGTACCCTCACCTGGACCCTAAACCGTCCCCGTCCCCTAACCCTAACCCTAGCCCGAAGCCTAACCCTAACCCTTCCCCGAAGCCTGACCCTCAGCCGTCCCCTAATCCTAACCCGTACGCTGACACTAACCCGCGCCCTCACAGGTACGCTCCCCCTAGAGCGTTGTCGTACCCTCACCTGGACCCTAAACCGTCCCCGTCCCCTAACCCTAACCCTAGCCCGAACCCTAACCCTAACCCTTCCCCGAAGCCTGACCCTCAGCCGTCCCCTAATCCTAACCCGTACGCTGACACTAACCCACGCCCTCACACGTACGCTCCCCCTAGAGCGTTGTCGTACCCTCACCTGGACCCTAAACCGTCCCCGTCCCCTAACCCAAACCCTAGCCCGAAGCCTAACCCTAACCCTTCCCCGAAGCCTGACCCTCAGCCGTCCCCTAATCCTAACCCGTACGCTGACACTAACCCGCGCCCTCACACGTACGCTCCCCCTAGAGCGTTGTCGTACCCTCACCTGGACCCTAAACCGTCCCCGTCCCCTAACCCTAACCCTAGCCCGAACCCTAACCCTAACCCTTCCCCGAAACCTGACCCTCAGCCGTCCCCTAATCCTAACCCGTACGCTGACACTAACCCGCGCCCTCACACGTACGCTCCCCCTAGAGCGTTGTCGTACCCTCACCTGGACCCTAAACCGTCCCCGTCCCCTAACCCTAACCCTAGCCCGAAGCCTAACCCTAACACTTCCCCGAAGCCTGACCCTCAGCCGTCCCCTAATCCTAACCCGTACGCTGACACTAACCCGCGCCCTCACACGTACGCTCCCCCTAGAGCGTTGTCGTACCCTCACCTGGACCCTAAACCGTCCCCGTCCCCTAACCCTAACCCTAGCCCGAACCCTAACCCTAACCCTTCCCCGAAGCCTGACCCTCAGCCGTCCCCTAATCCTAACCCGTACGCTGACACTAACCCGCGCCCTCACACGTACGCTCCCCCTAGAGCGTTGTCGTACCCTCACCTGGACCCTAAACCGTCCCCGTCCCCTAACCCTAACCCTAGCCCGAACCCTAACCCTAACCCTTCCCCGAAGCCTGACCCTCAGCCGTCCCCTAATCCTAACCCGTACGCTGACACTAACCCGCGCCCTCACACGTACGCTCCCCCTAGAGCGTTGTCGTACCCTCACCTGGACCCTAAACCGTCCCCGTCCCCTAACCCTAACCCTAGCCCGAACCCTAACCCTAACCCTTCCCCGAAGCCTGACCCTCAGCCGTCCCCTAATCCTAACCCGTACGCTGACACTAACCCGCGCCCTCACACGTACGCTCCCCCTAGAGCGTTGTCGTACCCTCACCTGGACCCTAAACCGTCCCCGTCCCCTAACCCTAACCCTAGCCCGAACCCTAACCCTAACCCTTCCCCGAAGCCTGACCCTCAGCCGTCCCCTAATCCTAACCCGTACGCTGACACTAACCCGCGCCCTCACACGTACGCTCCCCCTAGAGCGTTGTCGTACCCTCACCTGGACCCTAAAGCGTCCCCGTCCCCTAACCCTAACCCTAGCCCGAACCCTAACCCTAACCCTTCCCCGAAGCCTGACCCTCAGCCGTCCCCTAATCCTAACCCGTACGCTGACACTAACCCGCGCCCTCACACGTACGCTCCCCCTAGAGCGTTGTCGTACCCTCACCTGGACCCTAAACCGTCCCCGTCCCCTAACCCTAACCCTAGCCCGAACCCTAACCCTAACCCTTCCCAGAAGCCTGACTCTCAGCCGTCCCCTAATCCTAACCCGTACGCTGACACTAACCCGTGCCCTCACACGTACGCTCCCCCTAGAGCGTTGTCGTACCCTCACCTGGACCCTAAACCGTCCCCGTCCCCTAACCCTAACCCTAGCCCGAACCCTAACCCTAACCCTTCCCCGAAGCCTGACACTGAGCCGTCCCCTAATCCTTACCCGTACGCTGACACTAACCCGCGCCCTCACACGTACGCTCCACCTAGAGCGTTGTCGTACCCTCACCTGGACCCTAAACCGTCCCCGTACCCTAACCCTAACCCTAGCCTGAACTCTAACCCTAACCCTTCCCCGAAGCCTGACCCTCAGCCGTCCCCTAATCCTAACCCGTACGCTGACACTAACCCGCGGCCTCACACGTACGCTCCCCCTAGAGCGTTGTCGTACCCTCACCTGGACCCTAAACCGTCCCCGTCCCCTAACCCTAACCCTAGCCCGAACCCTAACCCTAACCCTTCCCCGAAGCCTGACCCTCAGCCGTCCCCTAATCCTAACCCGTACGCTGACACTAACCCGCGCCCTCACACGTACGCTCCCCCTAGAGCGTTGTCGTACCCTCACCTGGACCCTAAACCGTCCCCGTCCCCTAACCCTAACCCTAGCCCGAACCCTAACCCTAACCCTTCCCCGAAGCCTGACCCTCAGCCGTCCCCTAATCCTAACCCGTACGCTGACACTAACCCGCGCCCTCACACGTACGCTCCCCCTAGAGCGTTGTCGTACCCTCACCTGGACCCTAAACCGTCCCCGTCCCCTAACCCTAACCCTAGCCCGAACCCTAACCCTAACCCTTCCCCGAAGCCTGACCCTCAGCCGTCCCCTAATCCTAACCCGTACGCTGACACTAACCCGCGCCCTCACACGTACGCTCCCCCTAGAGCGTTGTCGTACCCTCACCTGGACCCTAAACCGTCCCCGTCCCCTAACCCTAACCCTAGCCCGAAGCCTAACCCTAACCCTTCCCCGAAGCCTGACCCTCAGCCGTCCCCTAATCCTAACCCGTACGCTGACACTAACCCGCGGCCTCACACGTACGCTCCCCCTAGAGCGTTGTCGTACCCTCACCTGGACCCTAAACCGTCCCCGTCCCCTAACCCTAACCCTAGCCCGAACCCTAACCCTAACCCTTCCCCGAAGCCTGACCCTCAGCCGTCCCCTAATCCTAACCCGTACGCTGACACTAACCCGCGCCCTCACACGTACGCTCCCCCTAGAGCGTTGTCGTACCCTCATCTGGACCCTAAACCGTCCCCATCCCCTAACCCTAACCCTAGCCCGAACCCTAACCCTAACCCTTCCCCGAAGCCTGACCCTCAGCCGTCCCCTAATCCTAACCCGTACGCTGACACTAACCCGCGCCCTCACACGTACGCTCCCCCTAGAGCGTTGTCGTACCCTCACCTGGACCCTAAACCGTCCCCGTCCCCTAACCCTAACCCTAGCCCGAACCCTAACCCTAACCCTTCCCCGAAGCCTGACCCTCAGCCGTCCCCTAATCCTAACCCGTACGCTGACACTAACCCGCGCCCTCACACGTACGCTCCCCCTAGAGCGTTGTCGTACCCTCACCTGGACCCTAAACCGTCCCCGTCCCCTAACCCTAACCCTAGCCCGAACCCTAACCCTAACCCTTCCCCGAAGCCTGACCCTCAGCTGTCCCCTAATCCTAACCCGTACGCTGACACTAACCCGCGCCCTCACACGTACGCTCCCCCTAGAGCGTTGTCGTACCCTCACCTGGACCCTAAACCGTCCCCGTCCCCTAACCCTAACCCTAGCCCGAAGCCTAACCCTAAACCTTCCCCGAAGCCTGACCCTCAGCCGTCCCCTAATCCTAACCCGTACGCTGACACTAACCCGCGCCCTCACACGTACGCTCCCGCTAAAGCGTTGTCGTACCCTCACCTGGACCCTAAACCGTCCCCGTCCCCTAACCCTAACCCTAGCCCGAACCCTAACCCTAACCCTTCCCCGAAGCCTGACCCTCAGCCGTCCCCTAATCCTAACCCGTACGCTGACACTAACTCACGCTCTCACACGTACGCTCCCCCTAGAGCGTTGTCATACCCTCACCTGGACCCTAAACCGTCCCCGTCCCCTAACCCTAACCCTAGCCCGAACCCTAACCCTAACCCTTCCCCGAAGCCTGACCCTCAGCCGTCCCCTAATCCTAACCCGTACGCTGACACTAACCCGCGCCCTCACACGTACGCTCCCCCTAGAGCGTTGTCGTACCCTCACATGGACCCTAAACCGTCCCCGTCCCCTAACCCTAACCCTAGCCCGAACCCTAACCCTAACCCTTCCCCGAAGCCTGACCCTCAGCCGTCCCCTAATCCTAACCCGTACGCTGACACTAACCCGCGCCCTCACACGTACGCTCCCCCTAGAGCGTTGTCGTACCCTCACCTGGACCCTAAACCATCCCCATCCCCTAACCCTAACCCTAGCCCGAAGCCTAACCCTAACACTTCCCCGAAGCCTGACCCTCAGCCGTCCCCTAATCCTAACCCGTACGCTGACACTAACCCGCGCCCTCACACGTACGCTCCCCCTAGAGCGTTGTCGTACCCTCACCTGGACCCTAAACCGTCCCCGTCCCCTAACCCTAACCCTAGCCCGAACCCTAACCCTAACCCTTCCCCGAAGCCTGACCCTCAGCCGTCCCCTAATCCTAACCCGTACGCTGACACTAACCCGCGCCCTCACACGTACGCTCCCCCTAGAGCGTTGTCGTACCCTCACCTGGACCCTAAACCGTCCCCGTCCCCTAACCCTAACCCTAGCCCGAACCCTAACCCTAACCCTTCCCCGAAGCCTGACCCTCAGCCGTCCCCTAATCCTAACCCGTACGCTGACACTAACCCGCGGCCTCACACGTACGCTCCCCCTAGAGCGTTGTCGTACCCTCACCTGGACCCTAAACCGTCCCCGTCCCCTAACCCTAACCCTAGCCCGAACCCTAACCCTAACCCTTCCCCGAAGCCTGACCCTCAGCCGTCCCCTAATCCTAACCCGTACGCTGACACTAACCCGCGCCCTCACACGTACGCTCCCCCTAGAGCGTTGTCGTACCCTCACCTGGACCCTAAACCGTCCCCGTCCCCTAACCCTAACCCTAGCCCGAACCCTAACCCTAACCCTTCCCCGAAGCCTGACCCTCAGCCGTCCCCTAATCCTAACCCGTACGCTGACACTAACCCGCGCCCTCACACGTACGCTCCCCCTAGAGCGTTGTCGTACCCTCACCTGGACCCTAAACCGTCCCCGTCCCCTAACCCTAAACCTAGCCCGAACCCTAACCCTAACCCTTCCCCGAAGCCTGACCCTCAGCCGTCCCCTAATCCTAACCCGTACGCTGACACTAACCCGCGGCCTCACACGTACGCTCCCCCTAGAGCGTTGTCGTACCCTCACCTGGACCCTAAACCGTCCCCGTCCCCTAACCCTAACCCTAGCCCGAACCCTAACCCTAACCCTTCCCCGAAGCCTGACCCTCAGCCGTCCCCTAATCCTAACCCGTACGCTGACACTAACCCGCGCCCTCACACGTACGCTCCCCCTACAGCGTTGTCGTACCCTCACCTGGACCCTAAACCGTCCCCGTCCCCTAACCCTAACCCTAGCCCGAAGCCTAACCCTAACCCTTCCCCGAAGCCTGACCCTCAGCCGTCCCCTAATCCTAACCCGTACGTTGACACTAACCCGCGCCCTCACACGTACGCTCCCCCTAGAGCGTTGTCGTACCCTCACCTGGACCCTAAACCGTCCCCGTCCCCTAACCCTAACCCTAGCCCGAACCCTAACCCTAACCCTTCCCCGAAGCCTGACCCTCAGCCGTCCCCGAATCCTAACCCGTACGCTGACACTAACCCGCGCCCTCACACGTACGCTCCCCCTAGAGCGTTGTCGTACCCTCACCTGGACCCTAAACCGTCCCCGTCCCCTAACCCTAACCCTAGCCCGAACCCTAACCCTAACCCTTCCCCGAAGCCTGACCCACAGCCGTCCCCTAATCCTAACCCGTACGCTGACACTAACCCGCGCCCTCACACGTACGCTCCCCCTAGAGCGTTGTCGTACCCTCACCTGGACCCTAAACCGTCCCCGTCCCCTAACCCTAACCCTAGCCCGAAGCCTAACCCTAACCCTTCCCCGAAGCCTGACCCTCAGCCGTCCCCTAATCCTAACCCGTACGCTGACACTAACCCGCGCCCTCACACGTACGCTCCCCCTAGAGCGTTGCCGTACCCTCACCTGGACCCTAAACCGTCCCCGTCCCCTAACCCTAACCCTAGCCCGAAGCCTAACCCTAACCCTTCCCCGAAGCCTGACCCTCAGCCGTCCCCTAATCCTAACCCGTACGCTGACACTAACCCGCGCCCTCACACGTACACTCCCCCTAGAGCGTTGTCGTACCCTCACCTGGACCCTAAACCGTCCCCGTCCCCTAACCCTAACCCTAGCCCGAACCCTAACCCTAACCCTTCCCCGAAGCCTGACCCTCAGCCGTCCCCTAATCCTAACCCGTACGCTGACACTAACCCGCGCCCTCACACGTACGCTCCCCCTAGAGCGTTGTCGTACCCTCACCTGGACCCTAAACCGTCCCCGTCCCCTAACCCTAACCCTAGCCCGAAGCCTAACCCTAACCCTTCCCCGAAGCATGACCCTCAGCCGTCCCCTAATCCTAACCCGTACGCTGACACTAACCCGCGCCCTCACACGTACGCTCCCCCTAGAGTGTTGTCGTACCCTCACCTGGACCCTAAACCGTCCCCGTCCCCTAACCCTAACCCTAGCCCGAAGCCTAACCCTAACCCTTCCCCGAAGCCTGACCCTCAGCCGTCCCCTAATCCTAACCCGTACGCTGACACTAACCCGCGCCCTCACACGTACGCTCCCCCTAGAGCGTTGTCGTACCCTCACCTGGACCCTAAACCGTCCCCGTCCCCTAACCCTAACCCTAGCCCGAACCCTAACCCTAACCCTTCCCCGAAGCCTGACCCTCAGCCTTCCCCTAATCCTTACCCGTACGCTGACACTAACCCGCGCCCTCACACGTACGCTCCACCTAGAGCGTTGTCGTACCCTCACCTGGACCCTAAACCGTCCCCGTCCCCTAACCCTAACCCTAGCCCGAAGCCTAACCCTAACCCTTCCCCGAAGCCTGACCCTCTGCCGTCCCCTAATCCTAACCCGTACGCTGACACTAACCCGCGGCCTCACACGTACGCTCCCCCTAGAGCGTTGTCGAACCCTCACCTGGACCCTAAACCGTCCCCGTCCCCTAACCCTAACCCTAGCCCGAACCCTAACCCTAACCCTTCCCCGAAGCCTGACCCTCAGCCGTCCCCTAATCCTAACCCGTACGCTGACACTAACCCGCGCCCTCACACGTACGCTCCCCCTAGAGCGTTGTCGTACCCTCACCTGGACCCTAAACCGTCCCCGTCCCCTAACGCTAACCCTAGCCCGAACCCTAACCCTAACCCTTCCCCGAAGCCTGACCCTCAGCC
>NW_027207471.1:257500-262500 GCF_963455315.2 Globicephala melas | reverse complement strand
CCTAACCCTAGCCCGAACCCTAACCCTAACCCTTCCCCGAAGCCTGACCCTCAGCCGTCCCCTAATCCTAACCCGTACGCTGACACTAACCCGCGCCCTCACACGTACGCTCCCCCGAGAGCGTTGTCGTACCCTCACCTGGACCCTAAACCGTCCCCGTCCCCTAACCCTAACCCTAGCCCGAAGCCTAACCCTAACCCTTCCCCGAAGCCTGACCCTCAGCCGTCCCCTAATCCTAACCCGTACGCTGACACTAACCCGCGCCCTCACACGTACGCTCCCCCTAGAGCGTTGTCGTACCCTCACCTGGACCCTAAACCGTCCCCGTCCCCTAACCCTAACCCTAACCCTAACCCTTCCCCGAAGCCTGACCCTCAGCCGTCCCCTAATCCTAACCCGTACGCTGACACTTACCCGCGCCCTCACACGTACGCTCCCCCTAGAGCGTTGTCGTACCCTCACCTGGACCCTAAACCATCCCCGTCCCCTAACCCTAACCCTAGCCCGAACCCTAACCCTAACCCTTCCCCGAAGCCTGACCCTCAGCCGTCCCCTAATCCTAACCCGTACGCTGACACTAACCCGCGCCCTCACACGTACGCTCCCCCTAGAGCGTTGTCGTACCCTCACCTGGACCCTAAACCGTCCCCGTCCCCTAACCCTAACCCTAGCCCGAACCCTAACCCTAACCCTTCCCCGAAGCCTGACACTCAGCCGTCCCCTAATCCTAACCCGTACGCTGACACTAACCCGCGCCCTCACACGTACGCTCCCCCTAGAGCGTTGTCGTACCGTCACCTGGACCCTAAACCGTCCCCGTCCCCTAACCCTAACCCTAGCCCGAACCCTAACCCTAACCCTTCCCCGAAGCCTGACCCTCAGCCGTCCCCTAATCCTAACCCGTACGCTGACACTAACCCGCGCCCTCACACGTACGCTCCCCCGAGAGCGTTGTCGTACCCTCACCTGGACCCTAAACCGTCCCCGTCCCCTAACCCTAACCCTAGCCCGAAGCCTAACCCTAACCCTTCCCCGAAGCCTGACCCTCAGCCGTCCCCTAATCCTAACCCGTACGCTGACACTAACCCGCGCCCTCACACGTACGCTCCCCCTAGAGCGTTGTCGTACCCTCACCTGGAACCTAAACCGTCCCCGTCCCCTAACCCTAACCCTAGCCAGAACACTAACCCTAACCCTTCCCCGAAGCCTGACCCTCAGCCGTCCCCTAATCCTAACCCGTACGCTGACACTAACCCGCGCCCTCACACGTACGCTTCCCCTAGAGCGTTGTCGTACCCTCACCTGGACCCTAAACCGTCCCCGTCCCCTAACCCTAACCCTAGCCCGAAGCCTAACCCTAACCCTTCCCCGAAGCCTGACCCTCAGCCGTCCCCTAATCCTAACCCGTACGCTGACACTAACCCGCGCCCTCACACGTACGCTCCCCCTAGAGCGTTGTCGTACCCTCACCTGGACTCTAAACCGTCCCCGTCCCCTAACCCTAACCCTAGCCTGAACCCTAACCCTAAACCTAACCCTAACCCTAACCCTAGCCCGAACCGTAACCCTAACCCTTCCCCGAAGCCTGACCCTCACCCGTCCCCTAATCCTAACCCGTATGCTGACACTAACCCGCGTCCTCACACGTACGCTCCCCCTAGAGCGTTGTCGTACCCTCACCTGGACCCTAAACCGTCCCCGTCCCCTAACCCTAACCCTAGCCCGAACCCTAACCCTAACACTTCCCCGAAGCCTGACCCTCACCCGTCCCCTAATCCTAACCCGTACGCTGACACTAACCCGCGCCCTCACACGTACGCTCCCCCTAGAGCGTTGTCGTACCCTCACCTGGACCCTAAACCGTCCCCGTGCCCTAACCCTAACCCTAGCCGAACCCTAACCCTAACCCTTCCCCGAAGACTGACCCTCAGCCGTCCCGTAATCCTAACCCGTACGCTGACACTAACCCGCGCCCTCACACGTACGCTCCCCCTAGAGCGTTGTCGTACCCTCACCTGGACACTGAACCGTCCCCGTCCCCTAACCCTAACCCTAGCCCGAACCCTAACCCTAACACTTCCCCGAAGCCTGACCCTCACCCGTCCCCTAATCCTAACCCGTACGCTGACACTAACCCACGGCCTCACACGTACGCTCCCCCTAGAGCGTTGTCGTACCCTCACCTGGACCCTAAACCGTCCCCGTCCCCTAACCCTAACCCTAGCCCGAACCCTAACCCTAACCCTTCCCCGAAGCCTGACCCTCAGCCGTCCGCTAATCCTAACCCGTACGCTGACACTAACCCGCGCCCTGACACGTACGCTCCCCCTAGAGCGTTGTCGTACCCTCACCTGGACCCTAAACCGTCCCCGTCCCCTAACCCTAACCCTAGCCCGAACCCTAACCCTAACCCTTCCCCGAAGCCTGACCCTCAGCCGTCCCCTAATCCTAACCCGTACGCTGACACTAACCCGCGCCCTCACACGTACGCTCCCCCTAGAGCGTTGTCGTACCCTCACCTGGACCCTAAACCGTCCCCGTCCCCTAACCCTAACCCTAGCCCGAAGCCTAACCCTAACCCTTCCCCGAAGCCTGACCCTCAGCCGTCCCCTAATCCTAACCCGTACGCTGACACTAACCCGCGCCCTCACACGTACGCTCCCCCTAGAGCGTTGTCGTACCCTCACCTGGACCCTAAACCGTCCCCGTCCCCTAACCCTAACCCTAGCCCGAAGCCTAACCCTAACCCTTCCCCGAAGCCTGACCCTCAGCCGTCCCCTAATCCTAACCCGTACGCTGACACTAACCCGCGCCCTCACACGTACGCTCCCCCTAGAGCGTTGTCGTACCCTCACCTGGACCCTAAACCGTCCCCATCCCCTAACCCTAACCCTAGCCCGAACCCTAACCCTAACCCTTCCCCGAAGCCTGACCCTCAGCCGTCCCCTAATCCTAACCCGTACGCTGACACTAACCCGCGCCCTCACACGTACGCTCCCCCTAGAGCGTTGTCGTACCCTCACCTGGACCCTAAACCGTCCCCGTCCCCTAACCCTAACCCTAGCCCGAACCCTAACCCTAACCCTTCCCCGAAGCCTGACCCTCAGCCGTCCCCTAATCCTAACCCGTACGCTGACACTAACCCGCGCCCTCACATGTACACTCCCCCTAGAGCGTTGTCGTACCCTCACCTGGACCCTAAACCGTCCCCGTCCCCTAACCCTAACCCTAGCCCGAACCCTAACCCTAACCCTTCCCCGAAGCCTGACCATCAGCCCGCCCCTAATCCTAACCCGTACGCTGACACTAACCCGCGCCCTCACACGAACGCTCCCCCTAGAGCGTTGTCGTACCCTCACCTGGACCCTAAACTGTCCCCGTCCCCTAACCCTAACCCTAGCCCGAACCCTAACCCTAACCCTTCCCCGAAGCCTGACCCTCAGCCGTCCCCTAATCCTAACCCGTACGCTGACACTAACCCGCGCCCTCACACGTACGCTCCCCCTAGAGCGTTGTCGTACCCTCACCTGGACCCTAAACCGTCCCCGTCCCCTAACCCTAACCCTAGCCCGAACCCTAACCCTAACCCTTCCCCGAAGCCTGACCCTCAGCCGTACCCTAATCCTAACCCGTACGCTGACACTAACCCGCGCCCTCACACGTACGCTCCCCCTAGAGCGTTGTCGTACCCTCAGCTGGACCCTAAACCGTCCCCGTCCCCTACCCCTAACCCTAGCCCGAACTCTAACCCTAACCCTTCCCCGAAGCCTGACCCTCAGCCGTCCCCTAATCCTAACCCGTACGCTGACACTAACCCGCGCCCTCTCACGTACGCTCCCCCTAGAGCGTTGTCGTACCCTCACCTGGACCCTAAACCGTCCCCGTCCCCTAACCCTAACCCTAGCCCGAAGCCTAACCCTAACCCTTCCCCGAAGCCTGACCCTCAGCCGTCCCGTAATCCTAACCCGTACGCTGACACTAACCCGCGCCCTCACACGTACGCTCCCCCTAGAGCGTTGTCGTACCCTCACCTGGACCCTAAACCGTCCCCGTCCCCTAACCCTAACCCTAGCCCGAAGCCTAACCCTAACCCTTCCCCGAAGCCTGACCCTCAGCCGTCCCCTAATCCTAACCCGTACGCTGACACTAACCCGCGCACTCACACGTACGCTCCCCCTAGAGCGTTGTCGTACCCTCACCTGGACCCTAAACCGTCCCCGTCCCCTAACCCTAACCCTAGCCCGAACCCTAACCCTAACCCTTCCCCGAAGCCTGACCCTCAGCCGTCCCCTAATCCTAACCCGTACGCTGACACTAACCCGCGCCCTCACACGTACGCTCCCCCTAGAGCGTTGTCGTACCCTCACCTGGACCCTAAACCGCCCCGTCCCCTAACCCTAACCCTAGCCCGAACCCTAACCCTAACACTTCCCCGAAGCCTGACCCTCACCCGTCCCCTAATCCTAACCCGTACGCTGACACTAACCCGCGCCCTCACACGTACGCTCCCCCTAGAGCGTTGTCGTACCCTCACCTGGACCCTAAACCGTCCCCGTCCCCTAACCCTAACCCTAGCCCGAACCCTAACCCTAACCCTTCCCCGAAGCCTGACCCTCAGCCGTCCCCTAATCCTAACCCGTACGCTGACACTAACCCGCGCCCTCACACGTACGCTCCCCCTAGAGCGTTGTCGTACCCTCACCTGGACCCTAAACCGTCCCCGTCCCCTAACCCTAACCCTAGCCCGAAGCCTAACCCTAACCCTTCCCCGAAGCCTGACCCTCAGCCGTCCCCTAATCCTAACCCGTACGCTGACACTAACCCGCGCCCTCACACGTACGCTCCCCCTAGAGCGTTGTCGTACCCTCACCTGGACCCTAAACCGTCCCCGTCCCCTAACCCTAACCCTAGCCCGAAGCCTAACCCTAACCCTTCCCCGAAGCCTGACCCTCAGCCGTCCCCTAATCCTAACCCGTACGCTGACACTAACCCGCGCCCTC